>NC_067401.1:459101000-459348500 GCF_016432865.1 Antechinus flavipes | reverse complement strand
CGTGGGAAGTCCTGGGTTCCTGTGTCCGTGGCCGGCCTTTACCACCACCCCCACTTCCCCAGGCCTCGCTTTTCCCACGCCAGCCTCTGTCCCCGGATGCTCAACCTGGGTGTCCGCTACGCTTGGGTACCCTCCTCCCCAGCTGCGGGGGAGGGGGGCTGCGGGAAGGGGGTCGAGAACGCGAGAGGGGCGTGGCACTCCCCAGAGACGCCCTACGTCAATCTCTCTCTACCGCAAAGTGGTCCCCCTCGAGCCCCCCGGAGGAAGGGCAGCGCCCTCCCCGGCTGGATCTCTCGCGCGTGGCCCCAGCCTAGGGTTAGGGGGCATCCTGGTGGAGGACGCGCCCAGGGCAGGGCAGGGCAGCGTTTCTGCTTCCCCTCCCCATCCCCCCGGGCGGGCACCACCCGGCCGGGGTCCGGGGCTCCCCCAGGCCGGGGCGCCCCCTCCGAGGCTTTCCGCCCAGCTCCCGCGCCCAGGGCGCACGCACGCCCTCTCCTGGCCTGGGTCTCGGGGCGCCCCGTGCGCGAAGCCAGTCTCCGCCCTTCGGGACACTCATGCCTGCCTGCCTTCCTTCCTTCTTTCCCTCCCTCCTTCCATCTCTCGTCCGCCCCAGGATTCCGAGGCGCCCCCGCCCCCCAAATCCCTGCCCGCTGCCGCGCCCCGCGCTCGGCTGCCCCCCGAGGGGGGCCCCCGGCGCCCCCTGGCCGGCGTGGCCTCGCTCACCTCCCGCCGCAGCAGCTGCCCAGAGACTGTGGCTGTCCGGGCGACCAGAGACTGCTCCGACCTCTCCGCCTGCTCCTCCGGTCCCGGCTCCGCCTAGCTCTGGGGGAGGCGGGGCGCACGGACAGACGGGCGGAGCGGCGGCGGCGGCGCCGGGCTTAGCAGCAGCTTTGGCCCAGGCTCACTTGCCCCCGAGGCTCCCTCCCTCCCTCCTCCTCTCCCTCCCCCGCTCGGCTGCAGAGCCCGTGCCCAGTGCGCCCCTGGCACCCGGGCCGGGCCCACAGAGACCTGCAGCACGCTGGGCTGGGCACAAGTGGGCGAGTGGGGCTCCCACCCGGCAGAAGGGGCGCCCAGCCCGTCCCTGGCCAAGGCTGGCCCCTCTTATTTAAGGGGCTGCGGCCCCGCTTCCCCCCAGGCCGGATTGGCTTTTCTCGGGAGCTGGCTCCAGATGTGTCACCCACCCTGGGGCGCGGAGGGCCCGCTTGGGGCCCTGTCTCCGGGGCCGGGCGCAGAGCCAAGCCTCTGCAGTAGCAAATAGTCCATTCTGGGGTGCTTGGGGGTGGGCTTGCTGGCCTTCACCTCATTGAGAAACCCACCACCCAGAAGGAGCGCCCCCTAGGTCGGGGGCACGTGGCTGGCGAGCACAGTAGGCTCTTTGCTAAGTGACTGCCTGCTGTGATGGGAGAGGGAGGGCAGGGCCCGCAATCTGACCAAGTGTATTTCCTTTGGCCCATGTTTGAACAGAACTGGGAAGGCAGCAGCAGGGCTCACATGTCCAGGTGGGAAGGGTGAGTGTGAGTGGGTGAGTGTACACCTGTACCCAGCTCCATGTGGGTACTTCACTGGGGTAGGAAAGGAGCCCCGGGCTGGGAAGCAAAGGGCTCCCACCCTCTCCTTCTAGTCAACTCCTGTGCCTCCTTTAAAGTGAGGGGACAGGATCAACTTCCAGGATCCCTTCCAGCTCTCAGCAGGCCAGGCCAGTGTTCCCCCACTGACTGGTGGCTTAGTCACGTGGTTTGGGGTCAAATTCAAATACAGCCACTTACTCTCTGTGGACATTTGGGGTACACAAATGGCTTCTCTGAGGCTGTGTTTCTTCCTCCGGAAGATGAAGGGATTGGACTGGATGCCCACCAAAGGCCCTTCAAGTTCTCCAAAGGGTTGCCCCCTTCGGTGGCCCATTCCTGGATATCTGAGCCTCCTCCTGTCTTCCACTCACCTCTTTCACAGCCACCCCTCTAATTCGGACCTTCAACCCCTTTCTATCAGATTATTACAGTAACCCCTAATGGCGTCATTGCCTCAGTCTCCCCCTTCTCCAATCTATGCCCCCAACAGCTTTTCCAAAAGCTAGGTCTCAACGTGTCATCTGCCTCCCCCACATCCTAAACCTACACACTCCATAAACTCCCTGGGTGCCTTGGGACCCCAGGATGAGAGATCCTTAGCCTCTCCCGAGGCCTGCCCAAACTGATGGGGCCCCTTTTCAGAATCACAGTTTTTTCAATGCAGTAAATGAAAAAGGATTACAAAGAAAACCAATTAAATTGGTTGAAGTTCACATTCAGAAGCTCTGTTCCAGGATCAGATACAAACTCCTCCTCGGCTGGGGTTTCAACCCCTTCCCGCCCTCATTTACAGTTGAAACCTTCCCAGGACTCTTGCTACTTCTCACCCCCAATCTTCCCCGTCCCATCTGAGATCCGGGCCCTGTCTGTCCCCCATGTCTGGAAGTCCTTTTCCCTTGATCCTATCTGCCTCTGAGAGCCCTAATTACTTTCAAAGTTGAACTCAAGCACTACTTGTGGGCCTAGCCTGCTTCCTCCCCTCCCTCCACGATGTATACCGGAGGCATGTTTTTGAACATAATTGTTGCCATCCTGATCAAATGTGAGCTCTCTGAGGGCAGAGACTGCTTCGCTTTTGAACTTCCTATACTTAGCACAGAGTCCCTTTAAAAGCTTATTGACCTGTAAGAGTTTTACCAACTATATTTTCTTTGTCTACTATTTCAATGGCCAGTTTTTTTTTGGGGGGGGGGTTCTACTGCACACAGGACGGGCCCTCAAACGATTGTACAAGATAGCCATCCCCCACCCGCTGTGATCTTCAGAAAATCGCTCTGCCTCAGACTGAGATAAGCTGTTTCATGAGAAAGTTTCAATATTAGTGATCTTCGTCCTGATAAAATTTCAAATATAAATTCCTGTCTGTGCCCCAAATACTACAACGGCAAGTTTGGGATATTGGAATCGACTTAATTTCCTGTTTTACTCTAAACTTGCCGCACCCCTTTGTACCGTGGGCATCCCGGCTTCCCCTCCCCAGGAGTACTTTGGGGTTTCAGCATTATATTTAGAACACAGTTATTACAAAATGACTGTGAGAAACCCAGGTGGGGGATATTTATGTTCACACACTTTGACATGAAGTAGGAATAGCAGACAAAGGGAAGGCTGGCCAGTTAGGGCCTGGGTGATTGAGGGAAACGTTGGTAATCCTCAGAGTTCCCCCAGAAGCTTACCTTCTAGGAGGGACTGCCTTATCTCCTGCTCTCCTTTTCTTGGTTCTTGCTTGCCAAGTTCATCCGGAATCTGTGAGGGAAAAAAAATTAAGAGAGGTTGAGGAGGGAGTGAAGGAAGAGAAAGAGATGATTACAATGGCCACCCACATTAGATCTTTTTATTGTTACTATTGTTATTATTATAACTTTTTATTGACAGACACATTAGATCTTAATGATGGGGATCACTGAGGGGGCAAGAGGCAACCTCTCCCTTCATGTCTTATCCCCATCAGCAAAAGGAAAGATTAGCCCAGTTTAGATAAAAAACCCATCATTGTTCCATACTCTAAAACAGGTTTTCTCTTCTCAAGAAGCTCTGGTGCTAAGAGGGAAGAGCATGGAGCCATTGAGGTCCCAACAAACCCAGCAAATGGGCCAACTATGGCAGGGAGGGCAGGATTACAGGGCCCTGTCAGTGACTGAATCATGAGTGAGGAAAAGAGGCCCGGTAGATGCTGACCTTCCAGGAGGATTGGCTATGATGGATTGGCTACTAGCTCTTTGTAAAAAGGGCTGAGTGGGAGGCTTGGAACATCTGAGCCCTTCAATGGTGTTCCTTCAACTTCTGGGACTTGGGGCACACCTATGAATTATTTTGGGGAGGGCTCAGTCTGGATGGAGTGCAAATGCTGGCCCACACATCTTTGAGGGTAAATATGTATAGTTAATGGTGGTTTTCTCCTCATCTAGTGATGTAGGTAATAATGGCAGGAGGAAGTGACATCAGTAGGATCTCTGATCCCTTGCAAGACCAAGAGACCGCTTGGTTGAATTCACAAGATTTGGGGCTTCATGAAAGTCACCACATGTCAAGGTGACCTACACAAGTAGGGGATGGAGCTCTCTTGTGTAAGTTCTTTGTGGTTCCAATTATTGAGTCATTTTAGTCACATCTGGCTCTTTATGGCCCCATTTAGGCTTTTCTTGGCAAGGATACTGGAGTAGTTAGCCATTATCTTCTCCAATTCAACTTACAGACAAAAAAACAAAGGCAGACGGGCTGAAGTGACTTGCCCAGATAGCTAGTAAGTATCTAAAGCTATGTTTGAACTCAAATTTTCCTTACTCTATCCCTAGCACTCTATCCACTGAACCACCTACCTGCCTTTGTGAATTCTCACCTCTATGGAAAACATTGGTACTCAAAATTGGCTGAGGGACAGAAAACTGTCCTTGAAGAGGGAACAGATAAACCTACTGTTAAAAACCCTTAGAAGTGTCCCTCTCACAACATGGCAGAAAACTCCTCCCCTTCCTTCTCCGGTCTCTCTTCTATGTCAGGGAGATGTTGCGACTGGATCCCAACATGGAAATCAGATTCTTAACCAGAGACTCATGAACTTTACCCTTCCAATTCTCTGAAGAACTGAATTGCTTCTGGCTCCTCTTCTCCCCCAAATCTCCATCCCCAAAGGGGCCTAGAGATCCGAATTCCCAAGTGTCTCTAACCAGTGGACTGTGGGATAGCGTCCGGTTGGTTGCCCCTCATCCTCAAGGACTCATGTTACTTGAGCTCTCTGCAACCTTTAACATAGGTGATCACTCTCTCCTCCCGATAATTTCTCTCTAGGTTTCCTCAGTACTATTCAATACTAGTCTCTCCTTCCTCTTGCTCTCACCTGCCAACTCAGGTAAGCTTCTTTTCTCAGGCTGGGTCTTCATCCAAGTCTTGCCCACTAACTCTGGATCTCCTCCAAGGCTCCTCTACTTTTTCCCTTGATTATTTCACTTGATCTCATAGATTCAAATTATCATCTCTGTCCAGATAATTCTCAGATCGATTCTTTCTGTCTCTCTGTGTCTGTGTGTCTCTGTTTGTCTGTCTCTGTCTTGTGACCTCTGATACCACATTTTTGGCTGTGCATGGACATCCTGAAATGGATGTCTCATAGGCATCTTAAATTCAACATGTCCAAAACTGATCTCGTTATTTTACCTCTAAAGCCCCGCTCCCCTTCTTCCCATCTTCCTCATTTCTGTAACCACGGTCATCCCCAAGGCTCCCAGCATGGTACCCTCTTTGACTCCTTACTATTTCCCCTTTCACATGTTAGAGCCTATGCATATTCCTTATCTTTCCTGCAAGTTCCCTTGCTTCCCCTGACACGGCCATCACCCTGATGACAGCCCTCATCACTTTGTGCTCTGACATTACAATAACTCACTGATTATGCTCTCCCCATTCAGGTCCATCCTCTGTTCAATCACAAAAGTTACTGAAATATAAGTTGTTCTCACTCCCTGCACTCCCGTGGCTCCCCATCACCTCCTGGATCAAGTACAAAATCCTCCGCTTAGCATTCAAAGTCCTTTCTGGCTTAGCCCCTTCTCCCTTTCTAGGCTTCTTTTTTTAAGTACTCTGTGATTCAATGACACTGGCTCTCAGATGCTCCTTGAACAACACTCTCCACCTTCCACCTTCAGACGATCTCTGGCTGGGCCCCTTCTTCAGAATGCTCTTCCCTTTTCATCTCTGCCTCTTGACTTCCCTAGATTTCAAGTGCCAGAGAAAATACAGGAAGCTTTCCCCGGCTGTTTGATTGTAGTGCTTTCCTTCGGCTGATTATTTTCTATCTCGTCTGTCTGTAGCCTGTTTAAATGTCATCTTTGCCATTAGGTTGTGAATTTCTAGAGGTCGGGAACTATCTTTTGCCTTTCTTTGTATTCCCCACACTTAGTAAAATGCTTCTTGATATGCTTTTGTCACGACTACTCCTCCCTACTTCAGCCATGACGTTCATGCATTTATTCAAAGTATCATGCTTTCATGACTTTGCTTCAGTATTCCTTTTGCTTCTGTAGTTAGGAATAAACAACTGTATACAGTTCGTTACACTACGTTTGTGAAGTCGGTCCTACAACAGCAAGCTTTTGTGATCCATATTCATGGAAGGCAGCAAGGAAGGGAAAGGGATTTTATTTTGCCAGTGGATGACGGTACAATCTTTAAACATCTAACTGGATAAATACACATATGATTTATATCTAACTGACAAGAGGGACGACGCCAACTATACAAAGGAAGCCAAACCTCCAAGAAGCCTAAAGAGCTTAACATTTCCCTGAAGTGCCCTATAGTAGTGGAGCACCTGAGCACTGGCTGCAGTGAGTACGGGAAGGCTAGGACATGGTTCTCTTCCATGACTATGGCTAAGTTCTTTGCCAGCAGTGTCCTTTGGTGGTTCAATTTCTGTATGATGATGATGATGATGATAAGAGCACTAGTATAACATTTTCTTAAAGAAGCATAATGATACAAATAACAAACAAGGAGACCAAAGAAGTCTCCAAACCATCTCAACTTGTCTTTAAAAATCTTATGGTGAAAGATAATAGGAGAGCATGAACAATGTTACCAGGAAATATAACAATGAAACACAGCAAATGGGGAAAATCGATTTAAAGATACCTTAGTAACAGAATCAATGAAACAGAATCATTCTGAGGTCTTTTAAGGATGAAACAGGAAGGGCAACAAACTGGTGAAAAATGGAAAAGATCTGGAAAGAATTTTCAGACTAACTTTTTATTCCCAAGGACAGTAGCTCCAGAAGGTTGAGCTGATAATGTCATAGTCTAGGAAACAGTTCCTGAGAAAACTGAAATGGCAAAGAAAATAAAGATGGAAACAGAGCTGGACTAGACTAAGATTGTACATGTAAGGACACCGAGAGTTATGTTCCTAAGATATCTATCTGAAAGAGAGGAGGATGTCAAAGGGATGGAAAATATCTCAGACCTTATTATTACCCCCAAAAGTGAGTGCGAGAATAATAATGACTAACCCATATATCTACTTCCCCATATATGTATATGTGAACACATACATATGTATATATTTTACATACAATTTATTTGCACATAATTTTACTTACATTTATCCTTGATAAAGTCGTAAAAAGGGAATAGCAGGATTTCACAAATGAAATTCTACAACAGGCCACATCTTTTAAATCTACGCATATGATGGAAAGATGTTGCAAATACAAGATTCTGTTTTCCTTGTTGATCATTAAAAAAAGATGGATAGAAAACACCCTCTTCCCCTCTCCCCCGCCCGTAGAGGCTGATGCCCAACATTATGTCTATCACGAATATGTTAAAATTATTTATAATTCCATATAACATGTAACAACAGAAAAAGTTTGTTCCAGATATCTGCCACTTACTACTAATGTCATTTTGAAGAGGTCACAGCCTTTCTGGACCTTACTTTCCTTGTCTATAAAATGAGGGGTTTAGACTTGAGTGGTCTGTAATGCCCCTTCTGATTCTTACTCTATGTCAACCTGTTAAAAAAAATCATGTCACTGGGGCAGCTAGGTGGCACAGCGAAGAGAACACCAGGAGGAACTGAGTTCAAATTTGACATCAGACACTTAACATTTCCTAGCTGGGTGACCCTGGACAAGTCACTTCACCTCAATTGCCTCAGCAAGAAAAAAAAAAATCATGTCACTAATAGATTAGATGCACAAGGCATAGTAGTAAATCACCATAGTAATCTACTGTTTGATTAACTCAGAGACTCCAGTTTCTGTGATAAGAACTCACTAATTGACAAAAACTTCTAAGGAAATTGAAAAGCATTATGGCAGTAACTAGACACAGACCACCAATTCACACTATATACCAATATAAGGTCAAAATGGGTACATGATTTAGACATAAAAGATGATATTATAAACAAATTAGGAAAGTATAGAAGAGTTTAATTGCCAGATTGATGGAGAAAGGGAGGATTTTATGAACAAACTATATATAGAAAGCATTATAAAATGCAAAATGGAAATTTTTATTACATTAAATTTAAAAAAAAGGTTTTGCACAAACAAAATCAATGCAATCAAGATTATAAGGGAAGCAGAAAGATTGTTTCCCATCGTATAACCAGTGTTTATGTTACTTCTCAAATATAGAGAACTGAGTCAAGTTTATAAGAATACAAGTCGTTCCCCAATTGATAAATGGTCAAAGATTACAAACAGGTAGTTTTCAGATCAGGAAATCAAAGCTATTTATAGTCATATAAAATTGTATAAAGCATGATTAGAGAATAGCAAATTAAAATAACTCTGAGGTAATAGATTGGCTAATATGAGAAAAAAGGGAAATGATAAACGTTGGAAAAGATGTGGGAAAAATTGAACATTAATACATTATTGGTGGAGTTGTAAACTGATCCAATTATTCTGGAGAGTCATTTGGAACTATGCTCAAAAGTCAATCAAATTGTGTATACCTTTTGATCCAGCAATACCACTACCAGGTCTATTATCTCAAAGAGATCATAAAAAGGGGAAATATAGTGGAGCCACAGGTAGCTCTTTTTATGGTTGCAAAGAATTGGAAACTGAGGGGATGCCTATCAATTGGGGAATGGCTGAAAAAGCTTTGGTATATGGATATCATGGACTACTATTGAGCTATAAGAAATGATAAGCAGGCAAATTTCAGAAAAACCTGGAAAGAGTTACAAGAGCTGATGCTAACTGACGTAAACAGAACCAGAAAACGTTATATACCATAACAACACTGTGCAATGATCAACTTTGATAGAGTTAATTCTTCTCAGCAATGCAATGATTCAAGATCATTTAAAAAAACTTATGATAGAAAATGGAATCCATGTCCAGAGAAATAACTATGTAGTCTGAATGCACATCTAAACATATTATTTGTGTGTGTGTGTCTCTCTCTGTATGTATGTATCTTCTTCCTTTTGTTCTGTTCTCTCACAACATCACTAATGTGGAATATGCTTACATGACTGCATGTGTATAAGCTATATTAGATTGCTTGCTGCCTTGGAGTGGGGCGGATAGAAAAGTAGGAAGGAGACAAAATTTGAAACTCAAAATCTAATAAAAAAGAATATTGAGGCAAGATTATATGATGATGAATTCAGATGGACCTGGCTCTTCTCAACATGATTCAGGCCAGTTCCAATGGTCTCGTGACAGGGAGAGCCGTTTATACCCAGAGAGAGGATATGGGAAAACTGAATTATGGATGATAACATAGTATTTTTCACTTTTTTGTTGTTGTTTGCTTGTTTTTTATTTTCTTTCTCATTGTTTTCCCTTTTTGATCCGATTTTTCTCGTGTAGCAAGATAACTATGGAAATATGTGTAGAAGAATTGCACATGTTTAACCATTGGGGGAAAGGGAGGAGGATGGAAAGGAAAAAAAAATCTGGGACACAAGGTTTTGCAAGAGTGAATGCTGAAAATTATCTTTGCATGTGTTTTGAAAATAAAAAAAACCTTAATAATAATGAGAATGTTGAAAACTATCTTTATATAGAATTAGAAAAAAATACAATTTATCCCCCCAAAAGGATCACACCATTTATTTCTTATATGACTTTAATCCTCAGTTTCCTCGTCTATCAAATGACAGAACTGGACTAGATTATTTCTAAGGCAAGAGTTTTTAACCTTTTCTGTGTCATGGACCCCTTCTGTGGTCTGGCAACACTTATGGGCTTCTTCTCAGGATATTTTTAAATACATAAAATACATAAGATTACAAAGGAAACCAGGTATATTGAAATAAAGTTATAGAACACTTTGAAAAGTTTATGGACTCCACATTAGGAATCCTTATTTTAAGATCCTTTCTAGCTCGAAATCTGTGGTCTTGTGTGACCCTACAAATTGTGGAACCTAAAATAGGGCTTTGTGTGCTCAATAAATATGTTTGCCACTATCATTCAAGAGGAATCATAAAAATCCAAATGAAAAAGGGAGTCCTTAGAGATGGGAAAATCTTCCAGATACTCCTTATGGATAAAATAATGCAAATTGCATCAAACCCCAAAACATCATCGTCTAAATGAGATCCATAACCATTCACCAGGTTGAGCCTAATTATCCGTGCAGGAAAATTAAACGGACAAAGACTGTGTATTGTTTAGAGGATGGCGTTTCAGTGGATAGATAACCCATAATGTCTATCCATCAGGATATAAGTCGATGTGCGCAGAAGGCAGGCCGAGTGTCCCGGGATGCTCAGTCCAAATCTCTGCGTGCCTCTGAGTTCACTAGACACTCTAGACACTGTGAATGGACAATGAAGTGAGCAGAAAGAAGAAAACTCATTGGACCGCCTCTGGGGCCCAGTGAAGGTCTTACAGTGATCTCAGATTTTCCCTAAAACAAAGAAAGGCCCATCTATTTAACCTCAAAATTCTCCCAGTGTTGTGGGTCTGTGAATCATGGAATACTCTAATTTCCACAGAATTGAAGCTGAAAATCACCCAAAGAGTAGTAGAAATATGATTATGAGCAGAAAAATGAACAGAAGAGGGAGAGTTAAAGAATACCATTGGATATTTCCTGGCTCATAGGGCAGGGAATTATGTGTATGTGTATATATTTTTTATTTATACATATATATATATATTTGGAAATAGGTTTGGATATGAATGTAGTTAGTTTACAGAGACAGAAAAATGGAGATAGAAATAGATGATGTGGATACAGACATAAACATAGATTTAGGTATGGATTTCTAGATAGAGATGTAGTTATAGATATAGGTACCAGCAGTTCTCACTTTACATGAGTGGCCCACTCTGTAGACCTTTATATAATGTGAATTTGCCCATAGATGTGGGAAAGGGAGGAAGGGAGGGAGGCAGGAAGGGGGCCTCATGCCCATAGAAGGAAGGAACCAGCATGTTTCAAGGACCCATGACGGCTGAAGACAGAGCAGCAAGGGGAGGAGGAGGAGGAGTATGGGGGGCAGGGACCAACCACATGGGGTCCTGGCTGGAACCTGGTCTCTCTGTGTATCTGTTCTCCTTTCACTTGGAAGTTTTTTTTTTTTTTTTAGTTGTTGTTTAGGGTTTATTTTTGGTGGGGGTGGGAGGCTGCAGAATGCTGAGCCAATGGTAGGAGTGGGGGGGCAGAGAGAGAGAGAGGGAGGGAAGGAGGGGGGGAGAGAGAGAGAGAAGGGAGGGGGGGAAAGAGAGAGAGAGAGAGAGAGAGAGAGAGAGAATATAATAAAATTTACATAAGTTTTTTTCTTTTTTGGCACGGAGATTCCTTTCAGAATTCTTTATGTAAAGTAGAATTTGTATAATGTGAATTTACATAAAGCTTGTTTAGGTGTTGCTTGTATAGGTAGGTGTAGAGATGGATATAAATACAGTTATGTAGTACAGCCTCTGGACTCACTCTTCCAACTCATGCTCTAAGTTGCTAAAGTCAACTCCTCAAGGGGACCTACCCCTACTTCTCCCCTCAGGGTTCTAGGCACTATCCTGAGGGGTTGGGGTTTTTAACAAGATGATTCATGAGCCCCTCAGCTGATGTGCTGTCCTAACATAAACTAACATCAATGACCTTTTCCAAAGAGTTACTAAGAAGTATAGCAATGACCAAAGTGCATCCCCCCAAAAGAAGGCAATATAGTCTCCTCTACTTACCATTCATTTTGGGGGGGGCTATAAAACGGAACTTTAAGTGGTTGCTACAAAGTACTCCTCTCTCTTCCAACTCAGCCACAGTAGACTTGCTGGCTCTATGAATCCTTATCTCTCTTGCAGATTCCCTATCAAATTCACGGGCCTGGCAGGATCAATGGATGAGGTGCTTCCTTGCTCAGCGGGGCTTGCTTCTTCCTAGACTGGATTAAGCAGGTTTCTCCTCAGAACTGCTCTGCAGTCCCCTCAATGAACTTGGCCCCTATTATCACTAGTTCTGGGGCTAATGGTTATCAGTAGGATCTCAGATAGTTTTAATAGGCTTTCTGGTCTCACTGCTCATTTGAGCTCTTCCTTTAATAAAGTCTTAGTTCTCGATCATCTTTTAGAAATTCTAATCTCAGGAGGTTCATTCATCCAAAACCAGGAAAAAAGAAACATAAGGGAAACAGAGGCACCATGTGTTTATGGAAACATGGTGGCCAGGTAAGAAAGTTATTCCAAGTTCTTCCTCTTCACTTAAAAGCTTATTATCAGTGGACCTTGGTCCAGATCCCAATCCAATCTTTCCAATTTGTGCTATCTGGAAGAATCACTTGTCCTTTGATTTTCCTCAGTTATGAAATAAAGATTCATGGCCTCTAAGGAAACTTCTTCTCCAAGATTTTTAAAGCCTTTCTTTCTAGATGTAGGAACCAAGGCTCAGAGCTATGAAAGGGATTTAATCCACCGCTAATTGCAGAGTCGAGCCTTTAGAACCCAGGTCTTTTCTTTGGCCATCTACTGTAGCCGCTACTAAACTATGCTGCCTCTAGGCTGGGTGATGTTGGAGAAGTCCTGTTACCCCTTTTGGGCCTTCTCTTGCCCTATCAGTAAATGAAAAAGTTGGACTGGATGGATTTTAAGGTCTTTCCTAGATCTTGAATTCTGTGACTCCTTAATATATATATTGAATAGAGAGGTGGCCCGGTGGATGGAGAACTGGACTCAGAATCAGGGAGACTCGACTTCAAATCCTGTTTGGGACACTTAGGAGCTGTGTGATTCTGAGCAAATCACTTAATCCTTCTGTGTCTCAATATCCTTCTATGTTGTTACTGTTCTCAAAAAAGAACCAAGACACACAGGGAGGGCTGGGCAAGGTCACCTGTCTCACTTTCCCCTAGAGCCATCTGGTTCAGTGGCCAGAGAGAGATCAGGACAAGTGGATATGGCCCTGGATGCAGTGGGAGACCTTAGCCTTTTTAAACTAAGTTGACTGAGGCAACTCCCATTCAGTGATTAAGGTTAGTAGCAACCAAAGCACAGAATCTCCTGTTTCATCAATGGGAGTAATAACATTATCTGCCTCCCTGGGTTGAAAGGGCCAAATGACTTAATATGTTATGCAAGGTGCTTTGTAAATGCTGCTGCTGCTGCTTATGATTATTATAACTTCTCTTTCTCCTTTTCCTTTTCCTCCCCATTCTCCTTTCCTCTGGGAGCCAAGCAGGTATGCATGCAGCAGAGCCTGCTGTCACTGCTAGCCTCCTAACCTACAGAGACTACAAATCCCAGCATGCAAGGGCAGGCCGCTTCTTACCTTCTTCTAGCTGTATCTCCCTCAGCCCCAGCACAAGGTATTTAATCAATAGCTGTTTATTTTGTCGTCTCAGTGGCTTGTTGTTTCTCTATGATAATATGCCTCCCCCTTCTCTTTCCCACCACCTAGTCTGGTTCACATCCACCTTTTCAGCCTTATTTCCCATTATCCCCTTATATTCTCTGTTTTGGCCTCAATGTTTTTCCTGTATTCACTCAGGCAGCCATCTTTTCCCTCTATACACATGTAGAGACCATCCTTCAGACCTGAAATATATTTCCTTTTCAGGTCTACCTCACAGACTCCTTCCATGAAAGCTTCCTCTGACTTAAATTTTCCTAAAACACTGTGGATCTCTCTTTTGCTTGATAATTCTTTACTTTCTTTTATTATACTAACTCACATCCACATCTTATATCTGATAGTGGATTATAAATTTCTGGAGGGCCAGTTATGATTTTTTTATTTTTGTTTAAATTTTTGTATCTTTAGCCAAGTATCTTAGCCATTTCCCCCTGTTAATCTGGACCTATCATTTCATTGATGTAGCCAGTTCCTAGAACATGGACAAGCAATTCCTAGAACACAGCTTATAGTCCTTGTGTGTTGTGAATTTTCCCATGGGCACACAACCACAATGTGTCAGACAGGACCTGATTCTGAGGCCAGAGCTTTACCAACTGTCCCATTTTATCATTACCATCACCATCATCACCTTAGCATTCACAATTGCTCCTAATTCCATCCTGCTTTGTTCCCAAAACACTTTTCTGACAGCTCTGTAAAGCAGGAAATGTACATTATTATCCTCATTTTATAGAGGAACCTCCCAAGACTCAGAAGGAGAAGGAGCTTGTCTAGGCTCACATAGCTTTCTGGTGGCCCCGCTTTGATTCATGGAGGCCTTCTGCCTCCAAAGCCTATGCTCTCTTCCCCAAGTTAGGCTGCTTTTCTTAGCTCTTCATCCACTTACTTGTTGTTCCTTTTCTTTTCCTTCTCTTCTTTTCCCTTTATTCTCTTTTCTTGCCCTAATCCTCACTTTTGTGAATAATCCTAAACATAGTAAAGGATCCTGGACTCCTATGGACAAAACTAGTTCCCTTTCACCTAAATATTTGAGCAGCTAGAGAAATCAAATTTCTAAAGTGCAAGGGTAAGGAAAAGGAGCAAGAGTTTCTTTCCAGTAATTCTCATGAGGTCTATGAAATTAATGAATATGGAACCATTGTGAGCTGATTTTTAAAAAAATATATATATATATAGCTGCACCTTCCTCCTTTATGTACCCAGTGGGGGACTGTGTGTGGATTCTTGCACATAATGTTAGGCTTAGTTGATCTGTCAGTTTGGCTGCACTGTTTTATTTTTTTCTCCATTTAATTTTTTGTTATGACTGATAGCTCTCTAGGAGGGGGAAAGTGAAAGGATATATTTAAACATGAATGTGATATGAAAACAAAAGTTATCAATAAAGGTTTAGTGTAAAAGTAAATTCAAATGTAGAATTCTACTATTTAAAAGTAAATCACAGCATGTCCCAGGAGCAGCCTGGGTAGAAAATGACAACTGGATACATAGAGCTTTAAAGTCTGCAAAAATCACTTCTCCACATCGCCTTTGAACCTGGTAACAACACTCTCTGAGAAGAAAGGGCTATCAGCCTCGTTTTACAAATGAAGAAACTGAGACAGAGAGGCTAAGTGATTTGTTAATATGCGTGTGAGGTAGAATTCTAATCCTGGCCTTCCCATACCATCTTACTTCCCACCTTAATACCACAAATGTCAGTTATTATTATTATTAATCATTACTTATGAAATCGTAGGTCTAAAACTGGAAGGCCCCTCAGAGGTTGAGTCCAACTCCCTTATCTTTCAAATGAAGAACTTGACATTAAAAAGTTTAAGTAGGAGCTAGTAGTGCAGTGGATAGAGAGCTAGACTTGGAGGCAGGAAAACCTGAATTCAAAGCCTACTAAGGCACTTACTGGCTATGTGATCCTAGATAAGCCATTCTCTCAGTTAGAGAAGACTCATTTGGAAAACGCTTGGAAAATGCAGATAATATTATCTACCTTATAGGATTGGTTTTACAAGCAACTGAGAAAACATATATAAAGTACTTTGCAAACTATAAACTACAATATCATTGTTAGTTGTCATCATTTTTGTCATCGTCGTCATCATCATCACCATCATCATCATGATGTGGCTTATTTAGGGTCATACAGCAGCTAATCAGTGTTTGGACCTAGACCTTGCTACCTCCAGATGCAATACTAGATCTATTACTAAATAACCAGCAGGTAAAGGGGTTGAAGGATGGAAGGGAGAAGGATGAAAAAATTTAAAACAAAGTTTGTAAGTAGTGTCAAGTTCTTTTAAAAAGAACAAACAGACCTTTAAAGCAGAGGGTCTTAGTCTGAGTTCCACAGATGCCCAAGGGGTCTGTGGATAAATTTCAAGGGGTCTTTGAACTTATCTTTTTAAATATATATATATATATATATATATATATATATATATATATATATATATATATATATATATATATACATATATATATATATATATATGTATGTATGTAGCTCTTGGTATAATTAATTTCCTTGTAAACCTTTATAGTTTACTCTATGCATTTAAAAACAGAAGCCTGAGAAAGGGTCTGCAAGAACCCCATGACTCAGAAGCCCTACTTTAAAGGATGTGGGATGGGATCGCAGAGGAGCCTCTTTGGCCAGTTCTGCCTGTCCACACTCGAGGTCTATCTGTCCAAACCTGCTCCTGGGATTGGGGAGAAACACCTTATGACTCTCTCGCCCGACTTCAGGCTCCCAAACTGGTTCTTCTGCTCAGTCAGAAGCTGCCATGTCACTGGTGGTGAAGGCCGGGAAGTGCCCACAGTTATGGGATTCCCCAAATGATGTGGGTTCCTCCAGAGGCAGCTGTAACCATTCACCCGAGCCCTGTCCTCCAATGAGCGAAGGCAAGTGAAGTCTGGCTGAGTGGGTGCCCAGGCCTGGGAAGAGGAGCTCCTTCTGAGCTCTTGCCTTCCCGCCTGCAGCCGCTGTCTTCCTCCACTTCCTTTCTGTGCTCAGTAACTGGAAAAAACCGGGCTTCTGAGTAGGATGAATCTGAGCATGAATCTCTGCTCAACCACTTACAAACTGTATTCTTGAATGAATGAACTAATGAATGAATGAATGAGCCAGCAGTCTTGCTGTAGATGCTGGAAATATACTCCCAAGAGGTCAAAGATGGAAAGAAAACACACTCACATGCACACATTCACATACATTCTCCTCTCTCTCTCTCTCTCTCTCTCTCTCTCTCTCTCTCTCTCTCTCTCTCTCTCTCTCACACACACACACACAATCTCATACATATACACACGTACACACACTTTCACACACTCATGCACACTCACATACACACACTTTTACACTCATATTCAAACACACTCTCTCACACACTCATACACTCACAAACACACTTTCACATTCACGCATACAATTATTCACTGTCTCTCACGTACACACACATACACACTCGCATTTCTGTGGCTGCAAAAAATCCAAACTAAACCCAACCAACTGAACCAAAGTAGGTGCCCATCAGTTAAAAAATGGCTAAAAACATGAGAAGACAGATGGCTTGACCTGTGGCTGAAGAAAGAGCCTTGAATGCAGAGTCAGAAGATGTGGGTTCAGATCCCACTTCTGACACTTATTACCTCTATAATTTTGAGCAGGTTGCCTCCTCTCTCTGTACCTCCGTTTTATCAGCTGTATAACATGAGGGAGATGCACTAGATGATGCTGAATCCGGCTCAGGTCTATGACCTGAGGAAAGTAAAGACTGATCTTGGCTTGCATTGAACAGAGAGGAAGTGAATGAAGCTCCTTCCTTTCCTTGGAGAGGTGGGGACTAGGGGTGCAACATGTTGAATACACTGCTAGTTTTGCTAAGCTGTTTTTCTTCGGCAGAGAAGGTTCACTAGAGGTGTGTGTTTAGGGCTTGGAGAGGGCTTGTCTATTTAGAAATGATTGTAGGAGAAATGCAAAAAACATCAATAAAACATTAACTAAAAAAAAAAAAATCCTGCAGTCACCACTGAGATGGGTGGGGGATCCAGGTGTGGATTGCTGTTAGGATGAAGAACCCAAAGATTGAGTCCCAGAATTCCCAGGGAGTGCTGTTCTCTCTACTGCTGAGCTCACCCACCATCCCCGGAAGTACATGAATCACTTCTGACCTGGGGCTCCAGGCAGACAACGGCCACGGCCCCATCCAGACACTGCAGAGGTCCGTATGGCTTTTGTTCAGGAAGCATCTGAGTGGGGCGGTTGACAAGAAGAACATTTCTGTCGTCCCATTTAATTACTTAGTACCCGAGCACATTGCCAACCTCCCGGCTGGCAGCCAGCCCTTCGGATGAGGCTCCCGAGATGGGCAAGGACCCGTTGCTCTGCAGGCTGGCAGGAATCATTGTCTTGAGTGGCCTTTCTGAGTCATTGCTTTGAGGCTGCAGGCCACCAAAGGCAAGCATCCCCCCCCCACACAGAGAAAATAATGCTATCTGCCCAGAGGCTAGGAGATGAGAAAAAAGGGGAAGCTTTTGCAGAGTCAGGACTGCTGCTGAAACAAGATCACTTGTTTGTTCCTGCACTCAAAAGAATCCGGGTCTGTTTTGTTTCTAAAAGTGGTAGACTGCATCCGTGACGCCGAACATAGTTGGAAAAATAAAAATGAACATGAGGAGCCTGCTGTGCTCTCCCCTTTCCCTGGTCTAGCCCCCCGCCCCCATGGCCAATCAGTGGCCAAGTCTCCTTCAACTCTTGCCGACCTTCATCTTCTTTCCTCCACTGGCTTATTCGCTGCCCTAATGGTGGCTCCTCCTTTCCTGGGCTGTTGCTAGAGCCTTTTAATTGTTCTATGACCTTGGATAAGTCAGCAGGTTCTGCTGAGTGAGGAGGGAATCAGATCAGACCTTAGTTTACCCACTTTCCCCAGAGGAGGGTGGGGTTCTTAGATCTTTTCCAGCCTCTCCAATCCATTCTCCATGTAGCCACTAAACTGATGCCCTCAGTCTTCACCTCCTCCCTAATTCCCTTCAAGGCTCTGGTGATGAGCCAGCTCCTACAGGAAGACCTTTCCTGATCTCCTCATTTGCCCTTGCTCTGATTCTTCTGGTCCTTCCCCTCCCCCAGCTCCTACCCACACTAGGGAATTGACTTGGTACAGATTTTTATTTATTTCTAAGTCCACACATTTTTTCCCCTAATAAGACATAAACTCCTGGAGGGCAGAGATTGGGACTAGGACAGGGACTGAATGGAGTGGATTTTATGGTGCTGTATGTCTTTGAATGACATCTCTTGTTGAAGGGGGGGAAATAGCTTGGATTTTGGAAACTGGGATCAGGCTCAGAGTCTCCTGTGCAAAAAAGGGGAGAGAACAAATCCCGAGGAGGACGGCAGTGATGGGTCTCTCTGGACCTGAGGAGCAGCAGTGTACATGAAAGTAGGGGGGACCCTTCATATCCCTTTCTCAAAACTATACCTCTGGTAAGCCTGGGAGATGAAAGTTGAAGAAGAAAACAGCATGGTCTAAAAGTCACCTTTAGGAGGCTGGTGCCTCCTCAGGGGATTGGAGTCTGAGATAACCAATCCGGCAAGAAACTTTGTTTAAGTCCCTACTATGTGCCAGGCCTTTTGCTAAGTCCTGAGGATGCAAAAAAAACAATCCCTGATCTGAGGGCACTTGCAATCTTATGGAGGCGGCTAGTGGTCCCTCTCCCCTTTCCTGACCATTAGTCCCGTGGGGTAGGAACGGCATCCCTTTCCAGCCACATCCTTCTATTCTGTTAAAGTGATCTTCTTTCTCCCAAATGCCTGGGCTAGATGCTTTCCTTTGCATTTCTTCAAGTCTCTGTTGGTGAGCTGAAGATACAGGACAGGGGAATAATCCAGGAGAGAGTGATCTTTCCCAGAGCAGGGTCTGGATCCCATTGAGCCCTAATACCCATAAAGGGGCATCCTCCTGAGCCACACCAGCAGACCACAATTCTAAAAAGTAGCACTTTTGTTTGTGTTACACTTGTTGTTTAGAGCTTCTTCTCCACAGAGGCATTTTTTTCCTTCTAGGAAGGCTGGTGGCTATTTCTGCCTTCTTCTTCTTCTTTTTTTTTAAAGCACGAATGGCCCAATGGATTCAGGACCACTGTTTTGAACATATTACCAATCTTCAAGCTAATTAGGCAGCTCTCTCACATTATTAAGTTACTGAGCAGCTGCCAATATGTACTGGTGAGAGATGTTGCCTACACTGATGAAATCACAGTTCTAGTACAAAAATTTTAATGGTCGTTAGGTTACAGCAATAATAATGATGATGATTCAAATTTGTTGTTCACTTGTTTTCAGTCATGTATGATTCTTCATGAATCCTTCTGAGGTTTTGTTGACAAAGATATCAGGCTTGCCATTTCCTTCTCCAGTTCATTTTAAAGATGGGGAAACTGAGGCGAGCGGGATTAAGTGACTTGCGGGTCACACGTGTGACCCTGGCATTCTGTGCACCATGGCACTCCCAATTCAAATTTCCATAGAACTTTAAGGTTTGCAAAGCATTTTATATACCAACCATGTAAATGTTTACACACATATATATCTATACACGGCAACATATGTTGTGCTATGTATTATTATTATTATTTTATTTTTGCTGAGGCAATTGGGGTGACTTGCCCGGGGTCACACAGCTAGGAAGTGTTAAGTGTCTGAGGCTAGATTTGGACTGTACTGTGTATTATTGAGATGTTAAATCATATTTACATTGTGCAGGGAGACCGAGAAGAAATGGCCATTGCAATAGTCCAGGTGAGGAATGATGAGGATCTGACCTGGGATGGTGGCTGTGTGAATGGAGAGGAGCTGGAGAGGTCATGGGTTATTCATGGGTATTAGGAGCTTAGGAAAGCAAGAAATAAAGGACACCAATATGGCCAGGTGGCTGCTGGTGCCCTCAACAGAGGCAGTGACGTTCTCAAGAGGGGCGGGTTTGGGGGGAAAGGTCAGGCATTGTCTCTCGGCTGTCTTGAGTTTGGGACTCATATAGGACGTTTGTCAATCGGCAGTTGGACTGGAGACTGGAGAAAGGTTAAGGCTCGAGCCACAGACATGGCTGTCATTGGTCCAGGATCGTTCAATCCACAGGAGCTCATGACAGATGACGTCACTCTGGGAGCACCCGTAGATGCAAGAGGACCCAGGGCAGAGCTTTGTCACAGACCCACTATTGGGGGACGTGGGCTCTATGGTGACGGAGCAAAAGGGACCTAGGTGTGGTCAGGAGGGAAATCAGACAAAGAGGGCTCCTTGCACAGAGGTGAGAGCTGATTCAGGAGGAGGGGTTGGTCACCAGTGTCAGGCTGTGGGGAGACCCCAAGGATGAGGATGTGAAAACACAGTGGTTTGATGGGGCAATTAAGAGAGCACTGTGAACTTGAAAGGGAGCCGGTTCAGTCAAGAAGAGGAAGAAGTCAAGAAGGGGAAGCTGAAGGAGAGTGGGACCCTTGAGGGAAAACAGATGAGCTAAGGATGAAATGATAGCCCGGGCTCCAGCTGATGGAGAGCCACTGGAGACTACGGAGTGGGGAAATGACACGTCAGACCCGGACTTTAAAAAATCACTTTGGCAGCAGTGTGGACGATGGATGGGCGAGAAGAGACACTTGATATAGGGAGACCAATTAGAAAGTCACTGCCAGAGTCCAGGGGAAGCAGGGATGAGGAGGGGAGGAGGGATGCGCAGGGGGGAAAGGTGAGGGAATTGAAAGCCATCCCCGCCTGCTCATTCTGTGTTTTTCACTCTTACCTACTAACTGATGAAGAGGAGGGGGCAGGGGAGCCTTCTCACTCACTGGCTCCTTTTCTAGAGCTCAGAGCCTGCTGCCATGGTGATGGGAGGATACGGGTGTGGGGGAAGGGCTGGCAAGTTGATCCGCACAGCTCCTGCAATCTGTGGAGCTGGTTGGGTGGAACCTCCCCGAGGGGGCCCAGCCTGGAACAGCCAGCCCCGGAGAGAGGAAGGGGGTGGGATATCTGGGCCGACGAGAGGGAGGAAGGGAGGGGGCCCATCGCCCACCTCGATGCTGCCTTGCCGCACACCTCCTGAAATCACTCCACGGCTCTTACTGGGGAGCCCGACTTCCACCATAGTGAGGAGGTTTATGATTTCACTGGCAAAGGGAACTCCCTGTAGCAGCAAGGATCAGCACTTTGTCTGCACTGGCAGTCTCAGGCAGCGTTCCAGGACGCCAAGAGGTTCAGTCATTAGCTCAGGATCACACAGTCAGCCCACGTCGGGGGTCGGTCTCCCTGAGACTCTTCCCGGCTCCCAGGCTGCCTCCATTGTAGCAGCCATTCCCCTGGGTTGGGGCTCCGGCACTAGATTAGGTCCTGGAGCCCCTGGCAGGATCTGGGGGAGTCACTAGAGCCTTCTCCCAATCATGATTTCAACTGCGTAAAATGAAATACGGGATGCAAAGGAAACCGATCACACTGAAATCTATCAAAAGATTAAAAAAGAATGAACGGGCCCAGGTTTAGAACCTGAGATTTGGTTCTAAGGATCACATTTAGTCCTTTCCACCAGCCCGCCAGACAGGTAGCTGTAAGCAACTTCCATTTACTAGCTGAGAGGCTGAGGCTCACCAGCTTGCCCAAGATGCCAGAGTGGTCCCTGGGACGCCAACCCCTGGATCTCCTACTCCTTTTATTGACCCATTCAGTGCCTCATCCTTCAAGCACAAGGATCCCCTGACCTACTGATTCCCAGCCTTAAGTAGACCTGAATCTTTTCAGGACTCAAAGATGGTTTTAGGGAACTTCAGAAGCTCTTGGGGCTTGTCTCTCCTCCTTGTTTTTGACTTGTTCGGGGCAGGCTGTTCAATCTCTATTTTCTGAGGGAAAAGGAAGTGGGGGGGGGGGTCACTCCACAATAGATTATATTTGTCAATATTAGGCAGAAAGGCAACTATAAGGGACAGGTGACTTTTTGTTGCAAGGTTCCCAAATTCTTGGGGAGACTGGCCAGCTTCTGCTCCCTCTGTTGGGGCTCTGGGAAGGATTCTGTTCCATGAAACACCTCTCAAAAGTCTGAGACCATAATCCCAGGGATTTCAGAGTGTGAAGAGACCCAAGGAGCATCTAGACCAACCTGGGCCTAAAAGAAAATCCTCTTTTCCAGTATACACTTAGTTGTCACCCTGCCTTTGTTTAAGGTTCTCCTTTGGCTTCTGGATAGATTGAATTGTCAACAGTAGACAGGTGGGTAAAGAGCTGGCCTTAGGGTCAGGAAGATCCCAACTGGAATGTTGTGGTTAATGCCTAATATCTTAAGGCCCCAGGCAACAAAGACTTCAATTTGCAGACAAATTGCTAACCTACATCAGTGAAGGGGATCTTCCATGTGGGGAGTTCCTTGCACCAAAAAATAAAAAAAAATAAAAAAAAATACAGGTTCTGATTTCACCAACAGAATCCAGGTTTTTTCCTGGCTAAGTCTAGAAATCTAATCACTGTGCTAGAGGACTTCCATAAAGCACTTCTTTTTTTTTTTTTTAAGTACTTCTTAAAATGTATCCCTGCTTTTCACAATCTTTCTTCCTCAAGACTCCCACCTACTTTGTCTGCCCCTCTCTGTGGGCCCTCCTGCCTGGCACCTCAGTAACCCTTGTACGCATCCTCTCTGCTCCCATCAATTGTAACTTTCATGAAGAAAGGGGTATTGTCTTAGCCTCCGTGCCCCTCCTAGCACTAAGGCACTACAACTGTGGATTGTCCCCTCCACCTACCATACTCTTCCTTCAAATTTCTGCCTTCGAAATCCCAGCTCCTCACATTTCTAAGGTTTATAAAGATTGGCACTTTCCTCCTAACGAACTTGTGATGGGAATCTCTCCACCATCACCCCCACTTTGCATTAAATGGACAAACAAGACGACAGGTGGTCCTTTGTCAGTAGTTCCACAGCCAGTGCACTTCTCACACAGGATTGAAGTAAAGACCTAATTAGCAAGTGGCCTACGTGTTGCTCTAGGTTCTAACAAAGTCTGAGTGCCAGCCTCCCAGCAGACTGCGCTGAATGTTATAAATTAGGTTCCTGAAGCCTGTTTTAATTCATTCCGTTAGTGCATGCTGTGAGTCATTTATGGTTAGCATTTCTTTCGGGTCTAGATATAAATTATGTGTCCCATGCTTGATTCATATTCTTCATCAAGAACCTTTCTCTTTTCTATTCTTCTTTTTGGGGGAAACTTTGGATATGAACCATCCCCTAAGCCAAAGTTGTCAAATTAAATAGAAAGAGATCTCTGCCGGCTCTGTGTTGACTTAGAAAACCACAAATTCACATTATCTATGGTATATTCTTTTTACAAGAAGACTTGTCACTTTTGATTTAAGCTTTAGATTATTCTTCCTCCAGGTGCATGTGAGGTAGTTTAATGAGCTAAGGTTTCAGAAAAGGGAGCCTCACCCTTCTCATTAGAGGACTCCCCATTCCTGCCTCCCAGGATGAAACCCAATTCAAACCTGGGTCCACAGCAAAGGGACAAAGCAACACCCCTGCCCTTCTAGGCCTCCTGACAGTTCCTCGGTGTTAGTCTTAAAGGATCTGGTGATGCTTATGGTCGAGGAAAGAAAATGTAATAGAAATGGAGAATTTAAAACCTCATCATTGGAATGGATCCAAGCCCACATGCACTCTCTCTAACCCAAACCAGAGGAAAACCAAACATCAATGTCACCCCCAACAAGTGGTTATTTGGTCTATACTTGAAAACCTTTAATGACAGGGAGCCCAAGACAATGCACTCCCTTCTTGGCCAGCTATGATTTTAAGAGAAGTTTTCCCTTCCCTTGAGTCTATTTCCACACAGACATCAGTCCTTAGGTCCACTTGCTGGGGTGAAACAGAACAAATATTTTCCATGGACCACTGGACCTTGGGCTCTTTGAGACTATTTTTCCTCCTTTTGTATCCCCAGTGCTTAGCACAGTGCCTGGTGCATAATAGGTAATTAATGTTTACTGATTGATTTTATTATTTATTGATGTCCCATATTTAAAAAGATCACTCTTAATCATTATAAGTCTTACTTTGTCCAGTCGATTAATAAACATTTACTAACACATGTTTATAATAAATGTTATGACAAATAATTTAACGATATGTTTATTAATAAATATTTGATTGATGTTCCATATTTAAAGAGATCTCCCCTTTAATCCTTGCATTACTTTTTCCAATCAGTGGACTGATAAACATTTATTAAGTGCCTACTAAGTGCGAGACATTGTGCTGTGCTCCTGCCAAACAGGAGTTTAGTTCCTTAGTTCCTCCAATGTTCCTTCTTTATTATGGTTCTGAGAACTAAGCTGTTGATTTTTCATGACCTTATTTGGGATTTTCTTGGCAAAAATATTACAGTGATTTGCCTTTTCCTTTTCCAATTCATTTATTAGATGAGGAAACAAACAAGACAGTTCCCAAGATCACACAGTGTCTGAGGCCAGATTTGAACTTAGGAAGATGAGTCTTCTTGATTCCAAGTCCAATGCTCTCCTCACATGGCACTCCCTAGCTGCCCACTCTTCTGTTTGCCCGCCTCTTTATGCCCTGTGATTTATCAGTAACCTATGATATGACACCCCAAACTCTAGATATGTGGTTAATTTAAATAAGAAATTCTAATTACAAGGAAACACATTAATACATATCATTGAGATTGGGGGTTCATGAATAAAATGCATCTTGGGAAAGATTTTCATGAGTCTGTGTGCAAGGGGGAACACTATCCATCGACAACCATGTGCATCCGGTCCTGACTATTTAACGGCGAGGGTTTGGAAAGTTATTGGAGACATACAGAGATCCCAGGGTCACACATCCCAGAAGTGTCAGAGGTTAATTTTTGTATTTAAGGCTTCTGCCTTCAGCCCAACTGTGCTACATGCTACAAGAATATGCCTTATTCAATAAAAGACTAGAGAAAGAGTTAAGGAGTGGTATAGTAGGAAAAATTAAGAAAATATAATGAAAAATTTGAATTAGAAGAAGTAATTCAGAGAATATTTGGGTTAGGATAAGTAGAGAAAAAAAGAAAAGTTAAATAAAATTGTTGAGGCCAGGGAGTGCTACAGACCACCCAGACAGAAAGAAGAAGCTGAGAAACAAGCAACATTGGGAATAGAAGTGTGCTATGATTGTGATGGGTGACCTAAACGATCTAGAACTCTGCTCAAACTCTGCCCACACAAGACAGGGAAGTGGGTATATCTGGGGCATGCAGCTCTCTTCTCATGTTCTTTGACTTCCAAAAGATGATTGACAGAGATTCAGAAATCATCATCTCTGCTGGGTTTTTGAGTATTTTTTTTCTGGAAACAGCCAAGCTCCTGGAGAGCAGTTGGGCACTCTCTTCCCATCTCCTCATTCACCATGAAGTCTAGTTTCCTGTTAATCACGTTTGTCTTTTTGAAAAAGGAATAATTTGATTATCTTGTATTTCCCATAGTTGATGGGAAGAAGTTAAGGAAGGCTACTGTGTGACCCGGATGTGTGGAAGCGGTAGTCTGATGAATACTTCTAGAGAAGTTAATGAAATCATTGATAATTAGAGCTGGAAATGACCCAAGAAATTATTTCATCAAATCATCTCATTTTCCAAAAGGAGAAACCAAGTCTCAAGAATCAGAAGAAGTGATTCCATGGCAAGGGAGCGGTGGATTCAAGGATGAATCAATGAATGAGATAAGCATTTATGATGCGTGAAATGCTAAGCTAAGTGCTAGAATACAAACAGAAAAGTAATCTTAAGATCACAGAGGCACACAGATGTAGAATCAGGAGGGACATCAACTACCATTCTGTTCTTTTGTTTCACTGGAGCCTTTCAATGCCAAGAAAGAATTCATTACCTCCCATTTGCATTTGATATGTCCATTATTTGGTTGCTGTGAGCTCCTTGAAGGCAGGGCTATGTTTTTTACCTCTCTTTGGATTCCTAGAGATTAGCACAAAATAAGCACTCAATAAATGTTTGCTAACTAAATTACAGGTGAACCCTAACCTAGTATTCTTTCCATTTCCCTGAGCTCTCAGGTCTCTTTCTGAGAAATGAGCCCTTTCTTGAATGAGTTCCTCCATCCCCTATAACTGCTCACCTCTTCTCAGACCACATCCAGAACTTTGTTTCCTGACATTGGTCCAATGCAAGGAACATTGATTTTGAACCAGGGTACAACCTCAAATCTGTGTTCAAATCCCGGCTCAGCTCGGACAGATCCCTGATCTTGTCCTCAGTTTCCCCATCTGTAACACGAGGAGGGAGGTTGTGCTTCCACTTCCGCTTTCTGATCCTGCTTGCTCACCTGCTTGCTAACACAAGGCCCTGAATACAGTAGGCACTTAATAAATGTTGTTATTATTATGGTAAAAGAAAATAATCAAATAGTCAACCAATGAACTACTGAATTAAGGACCAGAGGACTCACCTCCAAATCCTAATTCTGCAAGTTACCAGCTGTGTGACCTTGGGCAAGTCAGAACACTTCTCCATAACTGTTTTCCCAGTTTTAAAAATGAAGGGGCTGAATGATTGTGTTTTTTTTTTTTTGTAAGATTCCTTCTTCATCAAGAACACTGTGATTCATTGATCCATCATCATTTAACAGTGTTTTACAATTTATGTTTTTATTCTGGTCCTAACAAAGCCAAATAAAATGAGTATTACCAGACATGCAGTATCAGAGAAAGAAGCTATAGATCATTAAATCCAGCATGCAAATCATTTTACAAGTCCATAGTCACCCATCTACACACTTCTAAGAGTTCCCAAACAAGAAAAGGAACTCAGGATTCCAGACTTCCTAGTCTCAGTTGATTCCCTTTTCCCTATCACTCCGCTCTCCCTTTTCCTCTCTTTCCCATCCTTCTTCCCTCTCTCCCTCTCAGCATCTTTGTCTCTCACAGATTTTTTAATTCATTTTAAATGTAAACACAAAACAGGAAAAGAAAAAAAAATTCCATATACACAGAACATGAGAGGATTCATTTTCATTTTAAGAAAAACAAAACAAACAAACAAAACAAACAAAAAAACAAAGGACAGCCAGGTAGTGCAATGGGTAGAGCACCAGCCTGAATTCAGGAGGACCTGAATTCAAATGTGACCTCAGAGACTTAACACTTCCTAGCTGTGTGATCCTGGACAAGTCACTTAACCCCAATTGTCTCAGAAAAAAAAAAAAGAAATGGAAAAAAAATAAGAAAAGAAAACCAACAAAAAAGCAAGGAAAAGAGGGATATCTTAGAAAACAACATGGAGTCACTGGTCTTCTTTTGGTCTCTGTGGTGCATTTTTTACTTTCTTTTTCTCCCTCTCTTCCTCCATACCTTTCTTCTTTGCCCAAGAGGCTACAATTAAATGTGGATATATATGTACATAATTACACACACACACACACACACACACACACACACACACACATATACATATATACACATACACACACACATATATATATACATATACATATATATGTAAGATCATATTATGCATAATTCTACGTCCTCTCCCCTTCTCTGAAGGTAGACAGCATCTTCTTTTCACAGGGCCAAGTCTTTCCATGGTTTTCTAAATAAACCAGCTTATTTCTTATATTATAGCAGTAGATTGGCTATGAAAGCTTCCCCCCACCCAAATTTTCCATTAATCAATGAATGAAACAAGCATTTATGACGTGTGAATAAGTGTGGGGATACAAATAGAAAAGTAATCTTAAGATTACAGAGGAGCACAGATGTAGAACCGGGAGGGACTTTAGAGATGACTCTATTCTCTTACCTCACCCCTAATTTTCCATCTTCCTTCTTCTATTCCTGGCTACTTTGGTTTTATTTATACAAAAATTATTCATTCCAAACAATTAAATGATCTATTTGCTCTTGCTTTAGAATATAGTTCGAGGTCTAGTACTGCTGACTCTTCTTCCTTTACATTTCTTCCCCACCTTAGTTTCCCTGACCCTCATTCTCTCTTGCTAATATTCCTCCACAATCCTTTCTGCCCTTTCCTTGAGAACTTTTCCTCAACATTTCCTCTTTTCTTTCTCTAGCGTCAAATAATACCATAGAACTAAGGTGTTTTCTAGAGGGTTACATTTACTAGAATTTTGTAAAACCAATGTTTTTCCTAGTCCTAGAACTATATTTTTATTTCAGTCCTAAAATCTACCCCTTCAAATATGGGAATAATCCCAAACTCTCACGTTTAGATAAGAAGGCAAAAGCGATGACAGGATCACTACTCAGAGGCCCTACCTCGTACAGGCTGGATGAATTTCTCTTTAACAGATATTGAAACAATTCTTGAGACTTAATTGATTCAGGGGACTAAAGGTTTGTCTATTGATGTAGTTTCTTGGCTTCCATGTACAAAGGAAGTCAGGGCATAAAAAAATCAGCAGCAATTCCCTTAGGCTTCTGATTAGCAGACCCTCCTGGGCGACCCAGAGACCAGGAAGCAATGTCCAGCTGAATCACTGCTGTGTCCTTGCTAAATATTCTCTTTCCTCTGGCTGAGTCAACCTTCTTTGGTTAGCTGTCAGACATTCTATGAGTGTGTCATTTCATGCTAATCCCACACCTGAGATACCAGACCATTTCTCGTTAAAACTTGCCTAAAGAAATGTATAACAAGCTAGGGATTTATCCAGGCTATAACCGGTTCACTCTTTATTCAGGAACACAGAAATATATTGCTGGAGAGAGCCTGAGATTTGAGTAGGTGGGGGAGAAACCTACAGCTTTGTCCCTGATCAGCTGTGGGTTTTTGGCCAGGGGCAATCTTTTTGTTTCTCAGTCTATAAAATTGAAATAATCAGATTTTTAAAGACTTTTAAGGATGGAGATATCAAGGCAGAAAGGAGTGGAATGGTTTAGAAAGCTGAGGTGGAGAGTCTGTGGAGGAGGAATACTAGGAGGGTGAAAATCTTTGAGCCACATTTTTACACAGATCAGTGGAAAGAAAAAAGTGAAATGGGCTCAAAACAAAGAAGATTTAGGGATATTTCAGGAGGCTGACTTCAGGTATTTGAAGGGCTATTATGTAGGAACAGGGATTAAAATTATTCTGTGAAGCTCAAAAGGGATAAATTTAAGAAAAGCTCCCTGACAACAAGAGCTGTCTGAAAGAGGGGGAAGTAGTGGGTTCCTCCTTCCTGAAGGCCTTCAAGCAAAATCCAATTGACCACTTGTGGATCAGATGACCAAAGAGATCATTTCCAGCTCTTCTGGGTTCTGTGACCTAAGGTCTCGGGGTAAATTGTAGAATTGGGATTTGAACACAAGTCTTTTTTTCTGTGAGCCCAAAGAATTATTCAAGACGTTGAGAGTCATCTTACCTAAAGCAAATCCTAACTTTGAAAAATTAAACATATCATGCAATTTTTTGGTTGGATTTATAAATTTTAAGGAATTGCAGAAGAGAAGTGTCATAGCATTGGAGAGAGATTTTATTGTCTGAGTTGTGAATTAAGGGCTGAATGAAAAAAGGTGCACATATTAGATACTTACTACATGGTTTGCTTCCAGAACTTGTTTCAAAACCCAACACAAATGCTTCTTAGCTTTGAGACTTTGCGAGTCTCTTAGCTTTTCTCATCCTCCATATAATCATCAGTAAAATGAAGATGAGGTCTCTTCTACCTCTGGGAGGATGAGCCTATGAGAATATCCCATGGTCCTCTCCTGATAATCCTACCTCATTGGCTCTGGGGGGATGAACTATGAGAATATCCCATGATCCTCTCCTGATAATCCTACCTCACTGGCTCTGGGGGGATGAACTATGAGAATATCCCATGATCCTCTCCTGATAATCCTACCTCACTGGCTCTGGGGGGATGAACTATGAGGATATCCCATGATCCTCTCCTGATAATCCTACCTCACTGGCTCTGGGGGGATGAACTATGAGAATATCCCATGATCCTCTCCTGATAATCCTACCTCACTGGCTCTGGAGTGATGCACCTATGAAAATATCCCATGGTCCTCTCCTGATAATTCTACCTCATTGGCTTCTAGTAAGCCCCAAATAAGAGCATGAATGTAAAGTTTTTTGCAAAACATAGAGCATTATATGTTATTATCATCCACAAGCTTTTATTAAATGTTTACTGTATGCCAGGCACTTTATTTTTGCTATGAATAGTGACATACTTTAGTCACTTTAGAGATACTTTAGTTTGATTTATATCTCTGAATATACTGAACTACACAAATTATATATACACACATACATATATAACTCATTTATTTATATATTATTTATCATACAATACAGATAAGAGTCTCCAAATTCAAACATACACTGAGATGGAAAAGTTGGTGAGACAGAGGGGAATGGAGCCATTGGGGGATGATGGAAATGTCATTCTATTTCTGCTCAGAATCCCCAGCCCCATTCCTGTTCGGTTGCTGATGGTTGTGTGATCCCATCACTTTCCTTGTCTAGACCTCAGTTTCTCATCTGTAAAATGGCTGATTGGGCTGGATGATGCCCAGGGTCTCTGTGACCCACCCTCCTAAGTCATTTCCCATTTCTGGACCTTCGTTTCCCCATCCATGCAAAAAGGGTCTGGATTGGATGAGCTCCAAGTTCCACTTCGGCATCACATCTACCCTCATGGGACTATCTCAGATCTTTCCCCCTCTCATCTCAGTTTCCTCATCTGTACAGTGAGGAAACCCACCTCGGAGATGCTGAAGTCCCGGCTTGTGGACCCACCCACAGACACTTGACCATCTCCATTAGGGCTCATCAGGATTTATCAATGTTTCTTGAACTAAGGCCTGCGGTCATTTTCCACCAGATGGCGTTGTTTCCTTAGAGGACCTTAGGCTGGGGACCATTTATTAGACAACAGTGTCAAAAAAGGAGGAAGTGGACTGGCTGTCTCTGAAGGTGGAGCCAGGCAGATTCTGGTCCTCTACCAGTCCCAGGAAGGATGGCTGCCAAGTGGCCTTCCTAGGCAACGCAGCAACTGCCCATCAATGCTCCTGGGCTGCGGGGGGAGGGAGGGGGACTTCAGAGCAGAAATCAATGGAGATGGCTGAGGAGGACTTCAGTTGCCTGGGGAAAAAAAACGATGGTCAAGACTTTGGAGGAGGTAGAGGGGGAAAGGTGGGCTAATGTAGAGGGGTCCTTGTTGACTGGACCCTAAGGGCAGTAAGTAGTCTGGGAGGGTTTAGGCTGGAAGACGAGATGAATGTCAGACAGCTCTCTTCCCATGTGAATAGCTTAGGGCAAAGCTCAGGTTTGTTCACAGGAGAGATAGGGCTGCCTTAGAAAGGACAGTCTCTTCTCTTCTCTCAGTGATGTCTCTCCTCTGCCTTTCTCTATCCCCGCTCCAATCCCCCAAACGCCTCCCCCTAATGCTTGCTGACATAGGTCATTTTCTATGTATTATCTCAAGCTGTCACACACATGCGTCATTCTGGGAGATTAGAGCCCGTCTTCAGCTCGGAGAAAACTGACGCCAATAATTCACATTCATACAGCACTCTCGGGTTTGCAGAAAATTCCCAGGTGGTTGATGTGGAACTGAGAGGGACCTCAGGAAAATGAGGAAATAGAGGCTCAGGGGAGGTAGGGAGACATTGGTTAAAATCCTGGCTCTGTAAACTACCACCTAATTCTGTCTATTCCATGATGGCTGCCCAGAAATAGATTCCTTCTCCCTGAAGAAAAGATCCAGCATATCACTGAAGTCAGAGAGATTGAGACAGGAAGCCAGAATTCAAATTGGCTTCAGAGGATTACTAGATGGCTGTCCCTGTGCAATTCATCAGTAAATATTTATTAAATGCCTACTGTGTATCAGGGACTGGGCTAAACCCCGAGGATACAAAAGGAGGGCAAAAGACAGTCAGAGAACTCACAGTCTAATGGAAGTCACTTAATCTCTATCTGTTTCAGGGTCCTCTCATCTGTACCATGAGGAGAAAACCATCAAGAGCTTCCCAGAATTGTAGTATGGCTGAAGTGAGATAATTCATACAAAGGGAGAGGGCTGGATCTGATTTTATTAACACAGAAAACTCAGGCTAAGCAGCTTAGCCCCTGCTCTGAACTTGGTTGTCTCTGAGGGTTGCCTGAAACACTGAGAGATGAAAAGTTAAGTAAGTGATTTGTCTTAGATCACAGTCTGTCTGTGTCTGAGGCAGGATTTGAATCCAGTTCTTCCTGGCTGGCTGCCTTTCTATACCTTAGCTGCAAGGATAAAAATGAGATAATATTCTAAAGGACTTTGTACACCTTAAAATGCTACATAAATGTTAGCTGTGATCGCCACCATCCCCATTATTATTATTACAATACATCCCCTCCATATGGGGTACTTTGCAAATCTTCAAGTCCTATGCACATGTTATTCCTCATCATCTGTATTATTGCTCACAAACTTATAGACTTGGAGCCGCAAGGTAGCTCCAGAAGCCAAGTCCAATGCTCCTCTTTTACAACTTAGGAAACTGAGACCCAGAGGCATTGTGATTTGCCCAAGTCATGCATCTAGTGTCAGAAACCAGATTTGTACCCAAGGTCCTCCTGTCTCCGCCTCCCATTCTCTAGTCATCTCATTGCCATTGCCTTCAGCAGGAACAAAGGTCCCTGTAAATGGATGTCCCCCAAATCTAAGCTATTAAAGCTTAAAACCGTACCAGGACTTTTGGGACACCACGAGCAGCTGGTTGGCCCATGTGCCAAAGCCTGATGGGGCTTGGAGTGACAAAGAAGAGGAAAATTCAGGGCCATCGGACAGATCGTACCGAATCCAGTTACAGCTGGCTTGGTCGTCTCTGTCCTTCCATCCAGAAATCAATTTAGACGCATCCCCACAGCCTGCCTCCATCCTGCTTCAGAGGCAGGATTTCTCAGCAGGTCCCTTCTGTTGGACAGCGACAAGCTGGCCTCCAGCGGGCGGAGCCAAGCATGCATCCATCCCTCAGGGAATATGGACACAGCCAGAGCTGGCTCCCTCTCCTCACTGCTGCTGTGTTTATCTTCCCAAGTTGCCTCCTGCGGCAGCCCCCACTGCCTCATCCTTCATTTCTCTTTATCAACCACTTGGCCTTTTCAGGGCTTTAAAAAACCAGTGCTTTTTTTGGTGGGAGGTTTATTTCCATCCCTTTCAAACTCACTCATATTCCTGGAAGGGGGCTCCTTTCCCGTTTTCTGTGAGGGGTTTTGGCTTTCTCTTAAAGAGAAAAGAAGAAACCAGGAAAAATATTTGAGATTAGGGAAAGGAAAGGTTTTTACTTATCTATTTTGAGTCTCGGTTGGATCAATAATTATATCACCAAGTCCCATTTCTATAGGTTTACAAAGATTTTCCTCACACAGGTGACTACCTGTGAGGTAGAGAGTATAGACACTAATACCCCTGTTGTCCAGATAAGGAAACTGAGGCCCAGAGAATTTTAATTTTTTTTTTTTTGCCTATGAGCTCTGAGCTGGTTAATGCTTAAGGCAAAATTTGAATCTAGGAGACAGTGGGGCAGAGGGGAAAGAGGTCTGGATTTGGAATTCTAAATTCACATCCTAGCTCTGATACTTGCTCCTTTTTGCCTTTGGATGTCACTTAGAGACTTTCAACCCATTTTCTTATCTATGCCCAATGTAGGGCATATGGGGAGGGATGCAGCTGAATGAGAGGCACCCTCCTTAAGTCCCAAACTGGCGGCTGCTGTCCGTGGTAGCTTCCAAGCTGGCTCAAAGCTTGGCAAGCAGGAGCAATAAAAGGAAAGAGAAAAACTTATGGGCTGAAGCCATCATTCCCCAATCCTCCTTAATTCCAGTGTTTTCCTCCATTAATCACTTCCCAATTATCCTGTATCTAGCTTGCCTTGTATATATTGTTTACGTGTTGTTTCCTCCATTAAATTGTGAGCTTCTCGAGGGTAGGAGCTGTTTGTTGCTTTTTTATATAATCAGTGCTTAACACAAGGCTTGACAGTATTTATTTATTAATTAACAAGCCAGGAAACTGGGGAGGAAGATCCTGCAAGGTGGGCTCTCTTAGGCTCCTCTGCCTTCCGCCCCCACCATTCCATGCTATAAGTAAGAGGCAATTTGTACCATATGTAAAATGAAGAGCTTGGGTGGCCTTGAATTCTCCAGCTCCAAGGCTATGATTTTATGGCCTGAATTCAGATCCTGACCCTCCTACTTGCTTCTAGGTGACCCTGGCTAAAAACCATGCATCCTCTTAAGGCTTCAATTTTGGCATCTCTAAAGTGAGGGGGCCATTCTTGTTTTCCAGCTGAGGCAAATGGAGCTCAAAGAGGAGAAATGGTGGCAGGGGTGGGTGAATGAGCATGTGTGTGTGTGTGTGTGTGTGTGTGTGTGTGTAATGGCAGAGATGGAACTCGAACCCATGTCTTCTGGGTTCAGTACTCTCTCCACTACAATAGGCTTTAGTTTCCTTAACTGGGAAATGAGGGGAAATGGGCATGTGCATGAGTATAACTAAGGTAGAGTGATTGGGGCTTTGCCCCAGGATAATTTAAAGGATGCAGACAATATCCCCCTGGAAGTGCTTCTTCCTTGGCTGCTGTGCTCCTAGGGTAAGGAGCACTGGCGGCTTTATTTCAGGAAAGCTTCCTCCTCACTCCCATCAATGTCACCTGATTTCCTAACTGAGGTGACTTAACAATCAGGAAGTACCAGATAGAGGCAAGACCATATGCTAGCTGGGTGACCCTGGGCATTTCACCTGCATCTGACTCAGTTTCCTAATCTTTAAAACTGGGATAAGACTACAACATATTTAACATGTAGTATTGGCCAACCTGCCATCTGGGGAAGGGGGTGGGGGGAAGGAGGGGAAAAGTTGGAACAAAAGGTTTTGCAATTGTCAATGCTGAAAAATTACCCATCATATATCTTGTAAATAAAAAGCTATAATAAAATAAATTAAAAAACAAACAAAAAACTGGGATAAGAACAGTATGTGTCCCATCGATTTTTCAGGATAAAATGAGGTGATAAATGGAAACTGCTTTTCCAACCTTTAACCATTACTGCAACCTATGTCATCATCAAGCCTCCTCAGTATTTCTTTTCAGCCAAGCTCCCCCAAAGAGCCAGCCGGCCATCTTCGTCTCTCTTCCCCGGCAGGGTCCGTTCCAGTACCTGATGGGCGGCCTTCTCAAAGGCCATCGAGGCTCGGCTTCGAGCAGCAGCCGCTCCTTCTTGACTTCTTTGCCCCGTTTGACATCAATAACGACCTCTGCGCCAGGATGCTCTCCCTCCCTGGGTTTTTCTGGTGTGGCTCCTGGCTCTACCTGCCTAACTGCTCCCTCTCAGTTTCCTTCACTGGATCGACACGGATGTCTCACTGCCCGTGTACGGCCATTCTCCAGGGCTCTGTCCTGGTCTGGCCCTCTCTCTGCGTCTCTGTCCCTTTGTCTCTCTGTCTCTCCTTCTCCGTCTGTCTCATTCATCAGTTCTCTTGCTTTCATCTATCATTTCCACATAGATAACTCCCCACTCCACATAACCAAGGTCTCGTCTCTCTCCTGGGCTCAAGTCTCATATCACCAAACACCACCTGAACGTCCCATAGGCATCCCACATTGATCGTGCCCAACCAAAGGCATTATCTTCCCCTCCACAGCCATCCCCGCTCCCAGCAGCACCGAGTCCTTCCAGTTACCTTGGTTTGGAACCTTGGAATTATCCCAACTCCTCCCCCTCCTTCGTCCCCTACATCCAATCCATTGCCAAGTCTTGTCAAAGCTCACTTGACACCATCTCTCAATCTCTTCCCTTCCCATGGAGCCGCTGTCCTCCTCCCCTGTCCCCTGGGCTACAGCACAGGCTATCTTCCTGTCCCCATTCCCCCCAACCCACTCTTCTCACAGCTGACAAGTTAGTGTTCCTAGAACCCCGGTCTGACCAGGTCACTGTCACTTAGGAAGTTTCAGTAGCTCCCTATTATCTGCAAGATAAAACGCAATCTCCTCAGCCTGGAATTGAGCCTTCTACAGACTGGCTGCCATTTTTTTTTAAAGTTTTCTTAAGATTAGGCCTTTTGACCTTGAAGCCATCCTGACAGTTTCCCCTAAAGAAAGGGTATAAGCTGGTGACTTAGTCAACAATGCACTGGGCCTAAAATCAGTAAGATTCATCTTCCCGAGTTCAAATCCAGCCTCAGACATTTACTAGCTGTGTGATCCTGGACCAGTGTCTCAATCCATTTGCCTCAATTTTCTCATTTACAAAATGAGCTGGAGAAGGAACTGGTAAACCATGACAAAATCTTTGCCAAGAAAACCCCCCAAATGGGATCCTGAAGAGTCACACACGACTGGAAAATGAATAATAACAACAAGCAAAGCTTATGGAACATCCTCGTGGAAAAAATACTGCCAATCATATTTTCCAAAGGTTAATATAGCTGGGGCCCCCAAATAGTATTTTTTCTACCAGCAACTTATTGTTTTCTTCCTGATAATAATCCTCCTCAGATAACATCTTGCCCTGATCCCCGATTTGCAACTAGCCTGTTTCAGGGGAATAGAGTAGAAGTCCCCACCTGGGAGCAGACTTACGGCTCCGTGCCGTGTGTGGGCCGGAGCTTGTACATCAGGTCGCCTTTTCCTCTCTCTCTTCCCCATTCCCCCCCTGCTCACAGTAAAGCTTCACATTGAGTTCACTCCCATTATAATGTTATTCTCAATTCTTGGGCCCATGAATGGATTACTTCTCCACCTTAGACATAAAGTGGGACCTGGACAAAGGCTCAGTCTATTGACAGCAGCACCTCCACTTGGGGGAATGATTCAAGAGTAGATACAAGGGTCTAGGGAGAAGCCTTCATCCTGCTGGAGGGACTCCTTTACCAAAGGGCCAGCTCCAAACATTACACTTAAAGAGCCTTTCTCTCCACTCTCCATTCTTGCCACAGATGGCGCCCACGTCCAACATGTTCCTTCTCCTGCACTTCTTAGATGTCCTAGCTGCCTTCCAAGCTCAGCTCAGGGGCTGTCACAGATGGGAGCCTTTTCTGCTTCCAGAAGTTGTTAGGATACCTTTCCCTCTCTATCTCTGTCTCCACATACATATTCTATCCCCCAGTGGAAGGCAGGCATTTTCTCAGGTTTGTCTTTGTATCCCCTGTACCTAGCCCAGTGCCATGTATATAGCAGGACATTTAAATTGCTTTTGTTGAAGCTTTTCCTGCTTCCTGAAGTCATTCCTCTCAAACTTATGTTGTAATTCTATCTCCATATACATATTCTATCCCCCAAGGAATCAAGCTCCTTGAAGGCAGATATTTTCTCAGGTTTGTCTTTGTATCCTCTGTACCTAGCCCAGTACAATGTATATAGCAGGACATTTAAACTGGTTTTGTTGAATATCTAGTGTCCCTTCCAGCTCTACAACTCTCATTAAAGTGAGAATCTGAGAAGGGAGATGGAAAATCGCTTATTTCTCCCATCTTTGCATTGTTCAGCACAGTGTCTGACACACAGTAGGCTTTGCACTAATGTCTGCTGACCGACTGACTTGTTGGGTGCCCTACACCCCGCCTCCCCCAAACTGCTTCTTCCAGGCTTTTTCCATAAGGCTGTCCCTTACTTTTCAGGTCCCCTAGTTACCCTCAAGGCTCAAAAACCAGCAAAAGACAATCCCTGCCCTTGATGAGCTCACGCTCTAATGGGGGAAATAAATACAAGCAACTATGTATAAACAAGCCACATCCAGGATAAATAGGAAATAATCTACAGAGTGAAGGCCCGAGAATTAAGAAGGATGGCGACAGTCTGCCTGTGGAAGGTTACTTCTCTGGAGAGCTGACTGTGTGAGAGTCATGCATAATTAGCCTAGAAAGGTGAACTGGGGCTAGCTTGCAAAGCACTTTAAATACCAGATTGAGCAGATATTTAAAAACCCTTCCCAAAGCCACGAGGAACCCCTGAAGCAGAGGAGATGGCAGTCCTGGGTTTGGGGACCATGTGACCTTAAGGTAGGAAGCTCAGCATTAGCCAGCATAGTCCCAGAGCGGGGTCTCCTGAAACACCTGCAAGCTGCTTTGGACTTCACCTCCAAAGGGCTTCCTGGGTCAAGCTCATTGGTCTCTTCCATAATCCCAGGCTTACATTCAGCCAATCAGGAAGGCTCCTGCCTGCAGGGGAGCTACTGATGCTTTAGACTCTTTTCCATGACAAATCCTCAACTTTTTCTGCTCCAAGCAGAGAGAGAATAAATAATAATAATAAAAAAAAAGACATCGAGTAGAATTAAACTTTTCCTTCTTTAAGAAAACTTCGATGTAAACAAGAGTCTCCCAGAAGAGATTGGAGGGGGAGGCAGGGAGACCATGGGGAGGCTGCTGTAATAGCCTCTGGTAAAGTGATGAGGACTAGTGGCTGTAGGAGGGGAAAAAAAGGGATAGTGTGAGGGATGGTGGCAAGGCTGCACTGGCAAGTCTTGGCAGTGGATCAGGTACAGGGAAAAGTAGGATTCCAAGGTAGTAGGACCTCCTCACGGGGGCACTTCCTTTGCTACATTGTGAGCTATCCTTTACAAGTGAGAAAGCCATGGGTTTTAAGCATAGGGTCAAGAATGAGCAGTTCTTGTAACTTTCTTGGGCATATAAGGAGGTTTAAACTCCTAAATTTAGATCACAATCTAATGTTTTTGTTAAACTATGTTTGCAGTACGTGGGGCCAAGAATGAATTTGGGGCTGATGGAAATAATTAGTAGGGGTCCCGATTCCTTTTCATCATGGGGAACTTTTGTCTTCCTAGTTTCTATAAACCTCTGTTGAAATGTCTGGAAGGTCTTCTTCCTTCCCTCTATTTCTCAAAACCCCTCAAGGGTCACCTCCTACACGAGTCCCTTCTTATCCTGAAGGGACTCAAAACCAGAGAATAATAGGAATAATTAACACTTATATAATACTGTGAGTTTCACAAAGCGCTCGCCACATTCTCTCATTTGATTTTCATAACAAGCCCGGGTCTTATCCTGATTTTATAGATGAGGAAACTGAGGCACACAGATTTCAGGCAAAGTGTCTTTCCTCGGGCCACACAGCTAAGTAACCAGCAGCTGAAGCAGGATTTGAACTCTCTTCTTAATTCCAGATTCAGCAATCTAGCCATTCGCACCATCTGGCCGTCTCTTAGCTCTAGAGCCGGAAGGGAACTTTGAGGGCATCTATACCGACTCCTTCATTTTCCAGATGGGCAAATGAACGTGGAGGGAAAGGAAGCGATTTGCTCACTTTGCCCAAGGGATTTGCACGTGCCAGAGGTGGTTTGGGAAGTCAGCTTCCCTGATCCTGGACTTTCCCCTGTCCCAGGCTCTCCCTCTGGAGCAGAAGAAGGAGTATCGACACTTCCAAAGGTAAAAGAAGCAAACCAAATTAATACTCTGTTTAAAGAGACTGGGACACGTGTAATTCATTTGAGAAAGACGTTTGTCAAAGGTAGCGGCTGCCATTTTAAATGGCAAGCTTCATTTATCTGGAAAATGCACTTATGGGCACGCCAGCAACAATTCTGCAGGAAATCGATGAGGCATTTGGGAGACCCATCACCGAGCCGGCACGGAGGGATGAGGGAGCGGTGATGGAGGGCTTCAATTATCCAGACATCTGCCAGAGCTTTCTCCCTGCCAAAAGCAGACGAGCTCGCTAAATTCATGGCTTACCTTAATGATAATTTGATCCTTCAAAATGGAAAGGCGGCAAAGATGGGAATCGCTCGTCTGGATTGGATTCCAATTCACAGAGTCATAAATTTCAAGCTGAAAGGGATCTCAGACATCTGAGTCCAAGCTCTTTTCTGGGAGAAAAAGGAGCTTTTGACTCGTCCAAGGTCACACGGTTCTACAGCAGGGAGGATTTGGCTGCTGAAGTCCAGAGGATGGCCCCTGGGTCATGACTGGCTTAGAATTCCTGATAAAGGAGAGAAGAGCTGGATAGGGTTCAATGCAGACCTAGATCTGGGGAGGACTCGGCGGGTTCAGCGAGAAAACAGGGAAGGTTTACGGCTTAAAACCCCATAGAGGAAGTCCACAAGAGAGGGATGAGGTGATCACCAGGAGGAGATTTCAGAGGCAAAGGGAAGGGCTCTGATGAAGCAGAAAAGAGGCAGTTGTTCGAAGAGACGGATGTGGATGTCTCGAGAGCTCACGGAGCAACTTCTACTTCTCTGACAAGCACTGAAGATGGAAGGAAGGGCAGGTAATGGAGGGTGAATGTGAGTGCCCGGCACGGTCTGGTGAGAACCACATCAGGAGCGCTAAAGCTTGCAAAGAACTGACACAGACGGGTATTAAGGAGGAAAAGGAGCAAGAGGGGGATCGAGCAAGGATAGAGCCTCTGATCCGGAGAAGAGAAGCCAAGGAAGCCGGTCTGGGAATCAGAAAACCTGGGTTAAAATTCCAGCCCCACCACTTTTCTTGGAATACCTTAGGCCGGCTGTTTCACTTTTCTGCATTTCAATTTCTTTACTATAAAAATAAAGGGATGGATTAAGTGACCTTTATGGTCGCTTCAACTTTAAATCTATAAGTGCATGAGCAACTCCAAGGAATGGAGCCATATTGAATTTGGAGGTAAGGGTCATGGGTTCGAATTTTAGTTAAAGTCACTTCCTGTGTCTGGGGCTTGGTTCTTTCTCTGTAAAGTGAGGGGCCTGTACTTTGGTCTCTAAATCTCTAATGGCTCCCACTTGCTGATCAGGAATACATATGCCCTAGAATGTTAGAGGAAAATATTGGCTAGTAGTAATAATAGTTTGTATTTTGATAGAATTTTAAAGACTGCAAAACACTTTACAAATGTTCTTTTTTTATTCATACAATATGGGAGGAATACTGTTTATTAGGCTCATTTTACAGATGAGGAAACTGAGGGTAAGAGAAGTCAGGTGATCTGACTATCCTAAATCACCCAATCAGTGAGTGTCTGAGGCTAGATTTGATCTCCATGGCCAATGCTCTATCCACTCCCCCACCGGCTGTATCGGGAGTCAAAACCTGCTACTGCTGAAGAGTTAGAGCTTCATGGGAAAAAATAGGCTGCCTCAGGCTGTCATGGTACTGTTATCAAAACGTTGCCCACAGCGAGACCGTGGTCACACACTGAGTCCGGGACCATGACCTGATCTTCCCATTCCCCTGTCTTCATCAATGACCCTCTTTCCATCTGCTTGTCCTCTTCTTGGAAGTATTCTACAATGGTCAGCCAACCTGACCCCCCTCAATCTCCCCGTGCTGGTGAATTACTGCTTCCCCAAGAGCAAACCCCATAATTTCGTTCTTCCTGTTCTCCCGTTCTCATTCTCCTCAGCCTTGTAGCTCCAACATTATCCCTCACATTTCTCCTCACTTCCCACTGTTCCCCTTGGAACTCCCAGTTCCATAATCAACAACCTTCCCTCCAGTTTAAACTTTTCTCAGCTTCTCTACTACTCGGGACCCTCTGGGGGAAACTGCATCTCTGGTCATTCTTTCCAGAATGCCTACACCAGCTCTTGTGCTGTCAGAGTTGTTAGTCCAAAGGGGGAGATCAGAACCCTTCCTGTTCCCCATTTAACTTCCAGCCTTTCCTGCTGACCTTTCTCAGAAATCCCTCCACCTCTGAGATTCATTCTACTCCTATTTTCTACCCAATTTCAATCCTGGTGGATTTATTCTCCCTTCTGTAATAGCCAGTGTTTTTCTACCCTATCTTTTGCTTTTATACTCCATGTTGATATGCTATTGATTGTTTAATCTTCCATTTCTTCAATTTTAAACTTTCCTGGAGAACTTTCACTCCAACTATTGCTCCCAGGGATGGCCACACCTTTAATATTGTTGTGGACCATAAGTGTTCTGCTTCCTTGATCAAAATCTCTGAAACCTCCTCATCAGGAGGATCGATTATCATTCCCTCTTTCCCTATGCCTCATGGCCCAGAAACCTATTCCCAATTCTCACCAAGACTAGGAATCCTTCCACCTTAGGAGATTCCCAGGCCATCTCCTAAACCCTGGTGACATTTACCTTTCTCCTTTACCTCCGATCCTTTGTCAAGCCCTCATGTCCACACTGTTCTCAAATCTGTCGTCCTATCACCACTACACCTTGCCACTGACCATTCCTGGATCATTCCTACCATCTGACTCATCTGCTCCTACTCCAGTGATGGCGGGAACCCTGCAACCATTCTGGCTTCATGCACTACTCACTGATGATCCGTCATCTCACAGGGGTCCTCATGATGATGACAGAACCCTTTGTCTCCACCCTAATGGATTCTCTCTCACTCACCACAGTGACCATCTTCAACTATCTCTTCTCCTCAAAAGACCTCCATTACTCTTCTCTTCCCCTAACTTTAGTTGAGGTTTTCTTTACCAATCTCCTCCAAGCTCTTTCCTGTAAGTGCCCCCTTTTCCTTTCTTCTTCATCTCACATAACAATAGCCAGAATTTATATAACATTTCAGGTTTTTCAAAGTACCCTACATATGCTCTCATTTGATCCTTGCAACAATTCCGTGGGGTAGGCAGTATTGTTAGATCCATTGTGCCAGTGGGGAAACTGAGGTAGACAAAGTGACTAGCTCAGAGCCCCATAATTAATAAGTGTCTAAGGCAGGATTTAAAGTTGATCTCCTTGACTACAAATGCACTCACTGTGATGAAGAGGAGGCCCTTCCACCAAGCCCATCTCTTCTATATTGATTTCTAGGGGAATGATAAATTCATCATCCTTCTTCTCAAGCTGTGAAATCCAGAAATGAACAAGTTACCCCAGAGGAAAACTGGTAAAGACAAATTATAATGGGACCTCCCTGGTTCTGGAAGCTTTGTCATCTCACTGCCCATTCTCATAATAACAGTTTTTTTGGCTGACATTACAAGGCTAACTCATATTAAACTTGGAGTCTCTTGAGACCCTCAGCTCCTTTTCAGAACAGCTGCTTTCTAACTGTGCTTCCTCCATCTGCCTTGTGTAGAGTAGGTAACTAATGCTCTGGGTGGCAGCCAAGAGTCAAAGAGGTGTAGACAGCCTAGAACACTGGGCCAGACCTGAGATGACATTTAAATCTCACACTTGGATGCAAAAAGAAACCAGTTTCTTACAAATAAGATGGAGTAGGAATGGCAAGGCCATTTTAAAATGAAGATCGGGGCTTTTAGCACATGAGTTCTCTGGCTCTGAGACCATTAGTCCTTTTCCAGTCTCAATCTGCCCAGTTTTGTTAGCAGATTACCCAAATATCATCCCCTCTCATCCCATCTTCAATCTCTCCAAATGCATTTGTTCCTTCCCTAATGCCCAAATTTCCTTCATCTTAAAAAAAAAACCCACCCCCAGGAGAGTCTCTCAGCCCCCCCCAGCTATTGTTCCATGAGTCTCTTTTTTTTCCCTTGGCCAAATTTCTTGAAAATAATTGACTGAGTTGCCTCCACTTTCTCTTTCCGTCTTCTAAATCCTTTGCAATCTGTCTTCTGACCTCATCACTCAATTGAAAGTGCCCAATTTAATGGCTTCCCCTCCGGCTTCATCCTCCTTTATCTCTCTTCTTCATTGGATAATTAATTCCCTCCTCCTCCCGGATACTCTACATTTTGTGTTTTTGTGATCCCATTCTCTTACGGTTTTCTTTGTAACTATCTGATCACTCCTTCTCTGTCTCCTTTTGTGAATCATCAATCATATCATGTCACCCAAGTGGATGTGCCTTAAGCTTCACCACTCCTTCCCCTCCCATCCCCTCTCTCATTCTCTCCCTTGGTTACCTTGCCAGCCCCTTCTGTGTGCCAATGAATCCCAAATCTCCATAGCCAAACCTAATTCCTCTCTTGCGCTCCATTCCAACATTGCCAGCTCCCTATTAGAGATTTTAAACTGAATGTCCGAAAGGTACTTCAAAGTTAACACACAGAAAACAGGACTTGTTTTCTCCCCAACAGTCTCTTTTTCTGAACTCCCCTATTATTATCAAAGTCATCATTGGTCACCCAATTTCAAAACTTTCAGGTCATTCTTAGCTTTTTACTGTCATTCTCCCTACACATTCAACCAGCTCCTACTTTTTGTTATTCCTCCTTATCTAGAGCTCGAGGAGATATTAGACACAGAATCCAATTCCTTCATTTGACAGATGAGGAAACTGAGTATACAGAGGGTTCGTGTCTCTACATGCTATCATGCAGACCAAAAATGGGACTGAATCTCCAAGGACTTTAGTAGCTTTTCCTTGTCCAGAAATATTAAGAGGAAACTTCCCAAAAGGCTCAAATTTCCCAAGTCACCCAAAGAACAGGAATAACTGCCAGTTCCCAAGATGTTTCCCCTGTTCCGAATCTGCATGGTGCCCTGAACCTTGAGCTTCCCTCCAAGTTCCTCTACCAATACCTGGTTCTGCTTGATCAAGAAAAGAACCCTAACAAAATTCTCAGACTTTACCAATGTGGGGAGTGCTGTCCCACCAGGGATTCCAGCAGAACCGACCCATTTGCATCTCTCTGACTGACCATTCTCCTTGTATTCTCCAGCAGTAAAGCTCATTAGTATTCCTTTCTGCCAACTCCTGTCTTTGTGCCTCAGAATGTTCCTTGGCATCTCAAATCTTACTCAAACTCCATGAAGGCAGAACTCACTATGATAATAGATGAGAAGAAAGGCTTGTATTCTTGGGTCTTATATTCTTTTTTTTTCTCCCAAGGAGAATGATTCCTGGATTGGAAAGGATGGAACCAATAGATCAGTCAAAAAAGCATTTATTAATTGCCTACTTTGTGCCAGGCACCTTGAGGGTAGAGCACTTAGGTGGAATTTAAGTAATGAGAGAATAAAAGAGCTCACAAATGAATGATGTGATTGCTGAGCTACTGAATGTGGTCTCAAACGTCGTGGAAAAATAGAGAGGCTGTAAAACCCTAGATCACAGACCTAGAAGGACATTTCAAGTTGTCTGGTCTCACCACCTTATTTTACAGCTGAGGGAACTGAGGCTCAGAGAAGCTGTGTGGCTTGCCAAGGTCACGCAGGGCAATAAATATCAGACGCAGGATTTGGCTTTTCTGAGTCCAGAGCCAGAATTTTTCCTATTGTACTCCATGACCTCTCAGTGAGATTTAATCCCAAGAAGGCTAAATTTGGAATCGGGGGAACCATGTTCAAACAGTGCTCCCCCTTGTTGCTGCTATTATCTTGAGCTAATCATAATCTTCCTGGGCCTTAATATTCTCATCTGTAAAATGGGGAGGGAGTGGACTTAATGGTTCCTGTGCTTCTTTCCAACACAAAGCTTGTTATTCTTCTAGGTGTCAGAATTAGGGGAAAGAAATTTGATTTTAAAATAAAGTGAGCTGGGGCATGCAAATGATGAGTTTGTGAGTTTGACCTCAATTCTTGGCCACTTTTTAGAAAGCATAATTAAAATGGATGATTTGCGAGGACCTCATTTTCCAGAGAAGGGCGATCACAAAGAAGCAGCATGACTTAATCCAGAGCAGGGCTTGCCGGATTAACCTCATCTTCTGTTTGGACAGTCTGCTAAACCCCAAAATTAGAGAAATGCTGTCTGTGATATGCTTAGATTTCAACGAACATTTGACATGTTGCACAATGGAAAGAGACCCAGAAATAGTCAGAAGGCTTGGGTTTGAATGCTGGATCTAGCACTTGCTGGGGTTGGGGGGGGGGAATAGTACACAGAGCAATGGTCAGGTGATTCATTTTCCCAAGTTCAAATCCAGCCTCAGACATTTTCTAGTTATGCAACCTTGGGCTGTCCCTTCACCATTTGTCTCAGTTTCCTCATCTGTAAAATGGCAAACCACCCCAGCATCTTTGCCAAGAAAACCCCAAATAGCGTCACAAAGAATCAGATCCAAAACAAAACAAAACAAACAAAAACAACCCTACTAATTATTTCCTACAAAAACTCAGGCAAGTTACTTCACCTGCCCAGAACTCAGTTTCCTCATTTGTATAAAGAAGCAATCAGATAAGGCTGAGATCTAAGATCCCTTCCAGCCCCAAATTAAAGACCCTGGGATGCTACTTATTCTATATGTTCCCCAGACTTGTAGTGAGGCGATGTTAATGCATGATGCAAATTCAAGCTATTATTATTTCAGAACTGTACTGCTCTGAATCTAGGATTTTCATTTGGAAAGTTTTAAGTAGAACAGAAAGTCCATTCTACTGAGTGCAGTCAGTTCTAATAGCATATTCAGAGAGAGAGAGAGAGAGAGAGAAAGAGAGAGACTCTCCTTCCCCCTCCCAGTGAGATTCAATCCAAATGAAGAAGATTACAGCAAAGACAGACCATGGATTAATAGCTTTCCACAATTCCTTTAGTTGTCAAGGAGACACCTCTTGAAGCCTCTTCTTATATACTTAAATACCATCAGGCTACTTTTATATCTATATTAGATGATTATAAAGTTCACAGTGTGATTTTCTTACTAGTTAACAATCTCATCACCAAATATTCCATCCGCTGCTGAAGATGCACTTATTCTTCCCCAGCTTATTTTCATATTTCTAAAGCTGGAGGGTCCTTTGGAAAACAACCCCCAGATTTCACATCTAGGAAACTGAGGCTGGTGGAGGAAATACTTTGCAAAGGTCACACTGGCACGTAAGCATTGGTCATAAACAGATACACACACACAGATATCAGATACACACACACACACACAGAGATATCAGATACACACACACACACAGATATCAGATACACACACACACAGATATATATATATAAATACTTAAGACTGGCTAGCACTGGGCTCAGCTCTGACAATGCAAAGGGAAGCAAAACGGTCCCTGCCCTTAAAGAGAGACACTATGCAAACAGCCATGGGCAAGCAAGATACTGACAGGATAAACTGGGATAAGCAATGGAAGGAAATCTCTAGCATTCAAGAGAGTTTCTTGCAGAAGGTGGGATTTTAGCTGGGACTGGAAGGAAAACCAGAGAGGGAGATGGGGAGGGAGGGAGTTCTCCACCTGGGAGACAAGTCTGGAAAGGGGGTGTCTTGTGAAAGGGGCAGAGTTGCTGGTGGAGTTCAAATGGAGGGGCTCTGACTCTCTGGGTGATCTTGGATCCATCTCACCAGTATGGGGGTAGCAGTGGAGGGGCCCCAGATACCCCAGGGTCCCCAGCCCAGCTCCCAGACAGCACAAAGACAACGAGAATTCCACTGGGATCGAACTGCCAGACAAAACCTTGAGAAAATGTCTAGGAGACTACACGCAGAGATGGGAGGCAAGGCAAGAATGCATTTTCCTCATTAGGGCAGCTGCGGGGAAGCCAAAGAGCTGTAACACTTTCCAGCAGAAAAGTGGTGAAAGGTAATTAGAGGCACGTTGGGGAGGGAACTGCTGGGCCCTCCGAGCTGGTTGGCAATGCTTCTGCAATTATTGACTAAGGCTTCTTCCCTGCAGGGACTGTTCGAACCTTTTTGTCTGGGTTTCAGCTCCCACCCACTCTTTAGCCCCCCTTAGAACAGACGGAGGATCCCATGGAGTGCAGAACGGAAGGGCTGGGATGGGGGGGTGATCCCCATATCTTGCTTGGCTAAGAGTTTGTGAGAAGAACCAGCACAGCAGGCAGGAGAGTGATGGAGCCCTTCACACAAGCTTCCAGAGAGATATTTCCTTAGTTCCTGAAAGCTTTGGGGAGAACCTACATTAGTATAATTGCAGGTGACCCAGAGGACAATAGAGAAATGCAAAGTGGGCGGAAGGAGGTTGCAAACATATTACAACAATGAATTTAAGCAGAATCAAGAAAACGATATACACAATGACTATAATAATGTAACCTAAGAGAACATTTTAATGGAATTGAATTCTGTGTAACTGTAATATCTGATCCAGGCCCTGGAGAAGAGATGAGGAAACAGACCTCCCTTTTTTCCTTGGGCGAGATGGGGGGAGGGAACCATGGGGATAGGATGCTGCACATCTTCCCCACAGGATAACCCCATTGGCTGTCTTTATTGAGCTGCCTTTGTTTTTGCTTTTTTTTTTTTGCTATGAGAGAAGACTTGCTGTGGATGTAGGTGGATATAACGACTTTGATTTAGAAAACAAAAGGCATCAATAAAGCTTTCGTAAAGAGAGCTCCCTCTTCCAGAGCCAGGCTGATTATATCTATCCTGGAGAGCCCCAGTATCTTTCTCAGCTCCCATTCTGGCAAGCTCCTCCCCCACACTGTTAGCTACCAGTTCCATTTAACCAATTAACATCAATTAGCTTTTACAAAGGGATATTTATTTCAAAAAGGTAGTAGGAAGAAAGCACAATGATTTACTTTCAATACTTGAAGGGCTCCACTTTCCCTACAGCACTTGGGTCTCTAAGGGATGTGGGCTGAGACTTAGTCCAGTTTCTCCACAGCAACATTGCCAACAAATTCAGATCCGACTTCCCAGCAGGACGAGTCCAAACCCTCCTATTCACAGACCACGTGTTGGTCCCAGATAGGAGATGTACAAAACCTCCCCACACTTAACACTATCGCCTCCTTTCTCTCTCCAGAACACGGCCAGGAGGAAGAAGACCAATCCAAAAATTAGATTTGGTTCAGGACTGACTTTTTTTCTACATCTCCACCCTACCCACCCCACCCCTGGCAGTCAAACAAAGAGGCAACTTCACCATGGTCGCAGAACAGAACCAGTTACAAAAAGGTCTAAACCTGAAGATGGAGATTAAATCTGGGAGGTCTCTGCCCAGGCTCCTAAAGCCTTTGCTTATTGGTCAGTCATTCACTGTGCTTTAATAATAATAATAATAATAATAATAATGACTTTTACTTGAGAAATGGAATAAAAGACACCACAAAAGGCAGATAAGGCTATAGACAGAGGTGGACTTAATAAGGAATGGTAGATAACAGACCTCCTGAGGAGAGCCCTGGTCCCCACGAACCATTAAAAAACTCACAGGAAGGGCTCCATGGTGATGAGTAGCTCCTCTATAGAGGATTTATGGGACAGCAAGGACACACAAGCTGGCACTGTATGGCTGGCTCACAACTCCTACTAGTAAAGAGACTACCCACCTGGATAAAAGTCACGGATATCCAAAGCTTTCTAGACCACATTTGTAATTTCACCGGCACACACAATTCCAGAGAAGGAAACGCTCTTTACTGATGATGAGAACTATTGGCACAGGAACCCCCTGCCAGTGGCTGCTGGAGATCCAACCCAGAACGGGTGTCCCCTTGTGAGAAGGTGACAGGGAGACAGAAGGCATTGCTGTTCTCTGACCTCTCTCTCTTCCCTCTGCCTCCCATTTATCCTATTCCCACTCCACAAGCAACACCTGTGTCAGCAAAGGCTGCCCTGCAGCTCCTTCAGAAGTTATGATCCACAGCTGTGGAGGCTCTCGGAAAATTGACCTGCCCCTTAACAGAGAACAACTTAGAAAAATTACCTGACTTGCCCAGGATCCCAGCTATTATTTGTCCAAAGTGGACTTGAACTTGAGACTTCTTGCCTCCAAGTTCAGCACTCTTATCTGCGTCACCCCCAGCCACCCCTAATTATAACATAGCCCTTTAAATTGGCAGACACTTTACAATGACTATCCCATTTGACCCTAACAACAACAGGTGCGGTAGGCGATGTTATGATTCCCATTTTACCAATGAGAAAACTGAGGCTCATTTAAGAGGATGAGGTCATACAGCTGGTAAGGGTTGAGACATGATTTGAATTCAGATCTTCACTCCAAGTTTGGCATTCTCTACACTGGGTCACCTTGTTTTCCTCTTCTTGCTGAAGAAGGAAGGTAACTCAAGGGGCTCTAGCTGCTGACAAGGCACTGGCAGGCAAGTTAAATCATTACCCCCACCTTTCCCATAATATTATCACATGATCTCAGACTTATTTTTTCTTTGATCCATTTGTTCATTCATCTATCCAATGGCATGGCAAGAACAGCCAATTATGTGCCTTTCCTCCTCCTTTCCCAGAGTAGACCTGGATAATGATACGGTCCTGCTTTCGTAGAAGAAGAAAGGCATGGAAGAACAGAGAAGAGTAGAGGTTATGGCCCCAAACCCCAAAGGCAATGACATGGACTGATGACATGGACCAGACACTGGCAGAGAAAGGGGGTAGACCACGGTAACTCTCACCAAATCTAAAGGGGGTGGAGACGGACGCCCACTCGGTGGTACGTGGAGCTCCCAGATTTTCCTCCTCATCACCCAGCAAGTCCACCGTGAAGCTTGGGGCTGGTGGGGAAAGTCTCCCAGACTAACAGAAGTGTGGGCGGCGTTTGTGTGTTTGGTTTCTGAGCTGTGAAAATCACCTTCAGATGGGTTTCATAAGGGTGTCCTTAATCAGCTGGTTCCCTAAGAAAGGGGACTGGGCAGCTGCTGCTGGAGGTCTCCACTTCCAAGAGCAGGGATAAGGGTCTGGGAAGCCACAGGCAAAGGCCACCACATCTGATGGAATATACTAGGACAACAGAAGGTGGGGCAGAGGAGCCTTGATGGGAAGCTCCCATGAGGAGGCAGCCCCCACTTCCTGGCCCAAATCACCCCCAGGGTAGGACTAGGAGTCAAAGAGGTTGCAAAGGACTCTGGGAGGGAGCTGAAAGTAGAAGGGTTACTATTATTGAAACTTTTTTTCATATCTTATATAACTGTTGCACTTACCTTGGGGAGTGTTAAAAAGATTCCCAGATCATCATCAGGCTCGAAAAGAGGGAAGATCCTTTTCCCTACCTAAGCTTACAACTTAGAAAAGTTACCCAACTTGCCCAGGATCACAGCTTGTCTGAAGCTGGATTTGAACTTGAAAGAAAGGGAAGAGTATGTGGGAGGGGGAAAAGGGAGAGGGGTGAAGGGAGGAGCTGGGAGAAGAGGAAGCGAGGGAAGGAAGGAGAGGAAGCTCAGAAAGGGGGGGGGCACAGGGAGATGGCACTGGGAGAGCCAGACAGTCCTGGAGCAAGCTCTGAGTTGAGCCGAGGGAAAATGGGCCTCTGGCTTCTAATTGTCTTCTTTTAATTCACTCAGGGTCGTTTTGGATGATTAAAACTGTTTCCCCTAAGTTGGTTATTTGAAATGTGGCTGGTTCTCTCTCATTCCCTGCTGGACTGCCCCACTGCCAGGCCTGGCAGACAAATAAAGTGACCTTTGCAGGTGATTGGGCCCCCTCTCTGGCTGCCATTATCTCTCTCCCCCAGGGCACTGGCCCTTCCTTTCTCACCCTTTAAGGAACAGAGGCAGGATGGGTAGAAGGCACAGCAGCTGGGGGTTAATTCTAGCCAGGCTTTTTGATTAAATTGGTGCAAAGGTCAGACGGACTTAACAGTGGGACTCCACCAAGACCCAAGGTGGCCAGTGCATTTAATTATCCTCATCAGGAGAGGTGTAATGAAGGGCAAATTCAGTTCTTTGTGTGTGGGGGGTGGGGAAGAGGAAGGCAGGCAGCAGGGGGGGAGATGATCCAATTATGGGGTTCAGTTGCAAGGGAGAGTGGGGCACTTGACTTAATGGGGAGGTAGGGGTCTGGAGAGAATTGCCAGGATGGGTGGGTTAGGGGTGACTGTGCTGTGGAACTGCATCACTGGAGGCCCGAGAGACAAGGAGCGGGGAAAACGGGCACCAAGGTGGGGAAGCAGAGCATCCCAATGGTTATCCCATCAGCATCCTGAAGCAAAACACTACTACCTATTTGTTATGGCTCTTTCATAGGCTCTCCCTGCCCTATACTTTTTATTTATCAATTAATCAATCAAGAATTTGTTAGCACTCACTCTATTAGTCTCTGGGAACACAAATCAGAAATGAAAACCAAAAGTGAACCAGCCCTTATCCACAAGGAGCAGATATTCCAACCAGGATGATGACATAAGATAATAGATTTATAGCCAGGAAGAGCCAAGCTCAGGGGTTCTTCAACTGAGGTCTCCGAGTTTGTTTTTTAAAATATTTTCTTTTTTCCCCAATACTATTTTATTTTCCAAAATACATTCAAAGATAGTTTTCAACATTTTCCTCTGCAAAATCGTTTTCTCCATCCCTCCCCCCTCCAAGACAGCAAGTAATCTGATATAGGTTAAAGGGCTGCCACAAACATTTTGGCCCTTGTGGGTCCCTTTCCCTCCTTTTTGATCTCTGGGAAACAGACTCAGTAGAGACATTGCCAGGTCAAAGGGTATGAACAGTTTGATAGCCCTTTGAGCAAAGTTCCAAATTGCTCTCCAGAATGGTCAGATCAGTTCACAACTCCACCAACAATGTATCAGAGTCTCAATTTTCCCACACCCCCTCCAACATTTATCCTTATCTTTTCCTAATATCTTAGTCAATCCGAAAAGTATGAAGTGGTACCTCAGAGTTGTCTTAATTTGCCTGTCTCCAATCCATTAAGATTTAAAGTATTTTTTCATATGACTAGAAATGACTTTAATTTCTTCATCTGAAAATTATCTGTTCATATACTTTGACCATTCTACCAACTAGGAAATGGCCTGTATTTTTATAAATTTGAGTCAGTTGTCTATGTATTTTAGAAACAAAGCCAGTAAAACACTACCTGTAAAATTCCCTCCCCCTAGCTTTCTGCTTCCCTTTGAATCTTGGCTGCATTAGTTTTGTTTGTGCAAAACCTTTTAAATTGAATGTAATCAAAGTTATTAATTTTGCATTTTATAATAATTTCTCTTTGGCCATAAATTTCTTACTTCTCCACAGATCTGAGAGGCAGACTATCCCTTGTTCTCCTAATTTGCTGATAGTATTCTTTATGTCTAAATCATGAACCCATTCTGACCTTATCTTGGTATAGGATGTTAGATGTTGCTTGATACCTAGTTTCTGCCATATTATTTCCAGTTTTCCCAGCAATCTCTGCCAAATAATGAGTTCTTATCCCTGAAGCTTGAGTCTTTGGGTTTATCAAGCACTAGATTACAATAGTCATTGATTATTGTGTGTATTCCACTGATCCACTAGTCTATTTGTTAGCCAATACCAATGGTTTTAATGACTGCCTTCCTTTGCATTTAACAAAATTAACTATTTCAACATAATTGATTTTTTTGTAATCCTACACATTTTGTTTTAAACACTTAAAGACATGATTCTGAGGAGTCCCTAGTTTTACCTACCTGTCAAAAGGATGCCTGATGAAAAAAGTTAAGAATCTCCAATGTAATGCAGCCTTTTAATTTTGCAGAGGGTGAACAGAGGCCCCAGATTAGACAGAGATGAGATACATCCAGGTAAGATGGAAAATGTTTCATTCAATATGATCCTAGGGTAACAGAGAGTCATTTTTACACAAACACACACCCACACACCCATGAAACATTCTCTGCCTTGCTCCTTTCTCTGCTTGCTGAAGATAGATTTTATGTTAGCCACTCACTGGCAATGTGACCTTGATAAAGTCACTTGTCAAGTTTATACTTCGGACATAGTTGTTTTCATGCTTTCCCTTCCATTAGACTGTGAGCTGCTTGAAAGCAGACTGTCATTTGGCTTTCTTTCTGTCTCTAGTAGATAGCATACAGTAGGTGCTTAATGAATGTTTATTGACTGTTGCCTTAGTTTTCTCATCTCTATAATTTCAGGGTTGAACTCATTATCCTCCAAAGTCCTCTCCAGCTCTAAAACTATGATACAAAAATTTATTCTTCAAGATAGGTTTTATTATTCTCATTTTATAGATGAGTGAACTGAAACTAACAGTGGGTTTTGGAGGTATTTGCTTGGGGTTACAGAGGTATTTGAGGAAGGATGGGAACCCAGGTTTCTTACTCCAAGAGCAGCTGGATACCCACTGTGCCATGCTGCTTCCCTGAGGCTCCAAGATTTCAAGTCAGAGTTGATTTTCTTATCCACCCCAGTAAAATGAGCTTCCAAACAGGAAATCCTTCACATTGATGAAGTCAAATGTTAAGACCCTACCCCATCCCCAAAAAGTTTCCAACACTGTCCTATTAAAAAGAAAAGAAGAAAAGAAAGGAAGGAATGGATAAAAGGAAGAAAGGAGGAGAAGAAAGGAAAGCAGAAAAGAAAGCAAAGAAGAAAAAAGGAGGGGAAAAAGGAAAGAAAAAGGGAAGAAAGAAAAAAGGAAGGATAGCTGGGAGGAAGAGAAGAAGAACAAAGAAGAGAGGGAAAAAGGGAGAAAGGAAGCAAGGAAGAAAAAATAGGAAGAAGGGAAAAAGGGAAAGAAGAAAGGGAGAAAAGAAAGAAGAGATGAAGAGTAGTTGGAAGGTAGAGAGGAAGGGAAAAGGAACAGAGAGGAAAGAAGCAAGCAAGAAAGAAAGCAAGGATGAATAGGAGAGAGGGAAAAGGGAAAGAAAAAAACGGAGGAAATAAGACAGGAAAGATAGCTGTGAGGAAGAGAGGAAGGGAATGAGGAAGGAAGAGAGAAAAAACGAGAAAAGCAAGGAAGGAAAAATAAAAGGGAGGGGAAAGGGAGGAAAGAAAAGAGAGGAAGGATAGCTAGGAGGGAGAGAGAAAAAGAATGAGGAAGAAAGAGGAAAGAAGGAAGGGAGGGAGGGATGGAGAAAGGAAGAAAAAAGAAAGACAGAAGAAACAGACAGGGACAAAAGAGAGAAGCAAAGAGAAGAAACAGTTAAGCCGAGCTGTATGATCTGGGATTGTGCCTAACAGAGCGGGTGACCTCCACTCTTCCACCGGCTTTTCTTAGAGGAGAGGAAGGAAGGCTGTTTGAAGCCCAAGTCGCCTGGAACCAGGCCGAGTGCCCATATTTTATTTGCGTTCTATTCTCCTTTAGCACAGCTTCGTTTACATTGTTGCGGGGCTGGCCCATAGATCATTCTCTTAGTTCTGCTCTCTTTCCTCTGCATCGGTTCTTTCAAGTGTACCCAGGGCTTTCTGAATTCCTCTCATTCATCATTCCTTATAGTGCAATAATATTCCATTACCTTCATCTGCCATAATTTGTTCAGCCATTCCCCAGTCATCAGAGCAGAGCTCCAGAGCGGGAAGAGACTTCAGATGTCATTCAGTCTAAGTAGCACATTCTAGCAATGGGGAAACTGAGGCCCAAGGGGCTGAAGGCACATAAATAGTGTGTCTGTGAGTTAGGCAATGCAAATATTTTAAAGCTCGATCTATAGACAAGGGAATTGAGATTCTGGGAAGTTAAGTGATTCACTCAAGATTACTTGGCTAATAAGTGATGAAGCTGGAACTAGAATTTGACTTCCCGTAACACTTCCCAGCTGCTTTTGTGCCATGCTTTCTTCTCTCTGGCCATCATCCACCTCTCCCCCTCACTGGCTTCTTGGACTCTGCCCAAGGGCAATCCAAAAGAGCTTCTGTTTTATGTTGCAGAGGCCCAGGTTTCTACTTCCCTTCCTGGAGAGCTCCCTACCATGTTTCCACATGAAATCCATGTGTATGTTCCCCTATTAGAATGGAAACTTCTTGAAGTCAGGGACTATCTTGCTCACTTGTATTCGTATCACCAAGGCTTAACACAAATCCTGCATATAATAAGCATTTAATAGAGGTTTTTTTCTTTTTCCTTCTTTCCCTCTCTCCCTGCTATCTGATACAGACAGATAGATCTGAGACTCATGAGCATAAAGATGGTAACTAAATCCATGGGAGCAGGTAAGACTATTGAGGGAGTGAGGAGAGGAACTCTTCATGCTAGAGATATCTTCAAATTTCAGTGGTAAGAGATATATGAGGAATCATAAAAAAAAACTGAAAGAGAATCAGATAAAAAGGAAAGTTGAGAGAGAGAGAAGTATAATAGAAGGCTAGGGAAGAAAGGACACCAGAAAGGAAAGAATAAATGGTCATTTCAAAGACTATAGAAGAAGTTAAGGAGGTATTCTTCTATTTCATTTAAGTTGTCGAATTTATTGGCGTAAAGTTGGGCAAAGTAACTCCTAATTATTGCTCTAATTTCCTCTTCGTTAGTGGTGAGTTCTCCCTTTTTATTTTTAAGACTAACAATTTGATAGGAGAAGTTAAGGAGAATAAAGATTGAAAAAAAGATAACGAAGGTAGAACTTAATTGATCGTCAGTAATGTGATTTATTTTGTTTGACTAAATTTATCTATTTGTATAAAGATTTTGTTTTTCTCCTTTTCAATTTGTAGGAGGGTTTAGGAGGCAATGGTTGCTAGCGACAGTATTACCAAGAGAAAAAAAAAAAAGAAAGACTAGAGGGCTATTATATAATTTTAAAAATGCAAATAAGACAACAAAAGGGAATTCATAAGGAAGCACAGATCAGCAGGACAGCTTTGAAAGTAACAAGTTGAAATTCTCATGTACTTAAAAAAAATCAAGCTGTGCACAAACATAATAGAGGTTCTTGGTTTCATACACAATCATTTTTTTGTGTTCTGCTTTGTAGGTAGAAATGTGAGTTTTTTGGAGGTGATTGTTAAGAATAAAAATAAGATTGCTAGCTGTTTCAGTAGAATGGTTGGCCACAGATGCTTATAGGTTCTCCCTCAGTCCAGTTGTAAGTGCTTAAGAAATGTTTAAACTAGTAAGGAGCTGGAGATAGTGAGAAGATGCACCTTCTTGGAGCTTAGTAGTGAAAGGGAGGAAAAATATAAGATGATAGTTTGGGAAGAAAGCAACAGCAAGATCAAGTGGAAATTCTTTGTGAGGATGAGAGAGTCTTGGCCATGTTTGCAGGATGTGGTGGGGAGAATGAAAATGAGAGTAAGAGAGGAAAAAGCACAGGGATCAAGACCCCAGAGGAGCTAGAAAATGATCATTGATTGGAGAATGGCTAAACAAAGTGTGATGAACGAATGCAATGACCATTTATTAAGTTGTATGAAATAATATGATGAAAACAAAACAAAACAAAAAACCCTTGGGGATACTTATGAACTGATGCAAAGGAAAGTAAACAGTCCTAGGAAAACATTATGCATTGTGATGATAACAATATAAATGGAAATAACAACCACATGATAGAGATTGAATGCTATGAAATTATAGTGGTCACTGTTGTTTCAATAAAAAGAGATAGAGAAGCTCCTGCCTGTCAATGTGGAGTCCATGGTTATACAACACTTTATAATATCATATTCTTTTGATATTTTGCTTTGTTTTACAAAACTTTTTTTTCCTTCTTTCTCTTTTATTTTTTAATATAAAGGATAGCTTTCTGCAGGAAATTATATTTTCTGGAAAATGAGTAATGTAAAAATAAAAGATGTCAATAAAATTTATATTAAAAACAGAAAAGTTGATTCTTGGCAACGAGGAGGGCCATCTCTCCCTTAAAGGCAAGTCAATGAGAAGAGGATTGGTGAAATTATAAAGGGATTCTGAATTGTGGAGTAGAAAAGATGAAGGAGCTATCGATGGATGAATATATTACCATGTAATGAACAAAACAACATAAATACACACACCATAGTTTGAGTTCCTCTTTCTATTTATGCAGGTGACATTTTGTTCAAGGGTATATTCAGGGGATAGGAATCACAGAATGCCAGGGTTGGAAGGAGCAAAATGCTCGATTATTCAACCAACATCTGATCTCAATTGCACAGCTGGCAAATGGTCATTCAGGCTTTTCTTAAAGACTCAAAATGAGGGCCCATTATTTCCAAAAGCAGACTATTGTACTTATAGATAGAGCCAGATATTGGGAGATTTTCCTAAGTGAATGGAGAGTGGGAGATCTTGCATCTTGACCCAGCTCAGCCTTAACTTATTCTATGGTCTTAAGTGACAGCTTTACCTTTCTGTGATAGTTCCCTCCTGAGCTACTATTGGTTCTGATCGGTATTTCCAGCACAGACTTTCTATGTCTATGATCCCTGATCTTCCAGTCTCTTTGAGACTGCTCACCCGATACTTGGCTGTTCTTGCATGACTTTCTTCAGATTCTGCTTAGAAAATGAGAAAATCCAGCTTGATGTGGGTCACATGTTTACTCATCCCAAAGTCCACCATTTTGGTTATAATTTACTGTTACGAATTTCTAAGATGTCACTTGAAACTGATGTGGTATATAAATAATAGATCAATTGCTCAATTAACAAGTATTTAGCAAGTGCTTATTAGAATGCCTAGAAGTAGAAATTACAAAAGAGAACTGCTATCTACATTTGAGGAATTTACATTTTAAACAGTACAAATAAACTGATGACCTTTGACTCTTTTAAAAATATCATTTGGTCTAAGTTGATGTCATCACAATGAGCGTCTCTGCCTGGTCATAGCCAGTGTGATGAACTTGAAATCAGATTTCAATTCAAAGTGGCCTAATTTAAGTGCCTACTAATGTGCCAAGCACATAGCCGTCCCCAGGGAGAGTAAAGGGAGCTGGTTGACAATGTGTTTCTAACTCTCTTCCTCACCCCCAGAGGAAAGAGAACAGAATCCAATCAAACCATGCCTATTTTTTGCCCACTATAGCCTGCTTAGAAGCAGGATCTTCTATCAATTAAGCTCTTCTTCCTCTCTTTAAGTGGAGAATGTCCCAAGATTCCTGATTCTTAGGAATCCATTTGATAAGCTCTTGGTTCTTAATCAAGGGAGCTATCTCAACATTTATGAAGATTCTTTTCTCTGTTGGTTCAGGAAGTTTACACAAATATACATTCTTAAAATTAGCTATTACCAAAATTAGGTAAGCTAGAGGCCTCTGTTACAAAGGAAGTTTTCTGTGACCACTAGCTAGAGACTGGACTTTTTATCTTAGTACTCTGCAGATTTCTGCTAGCAAACCCTTCTGTATTTCACTAACATCAAAACAAGCCATTCCTAACATTTTAACTTTGAATGTAGGTTTTATAAGAAGAATGATCAAATCAAAATAAAAGAATAAAATTAAAGCATTGCAAAGAAATGGATCAGAAATGGATACCAGTTGCCCCCAGCTAAAGTAAGAAGCAATGAGAAGAAAAAGAGGAAAAATATCTTTAGCAGATTTTCCTTACAGTTCTTAGGGGAGTGATTGATTGCTCACCAAGGTTCATACAAGTTATTTTTGATTCCAAAACAGGTTATCCCTATGCCTAGTCTTCCATACTTATTCTCTCCCTTTTGATATCACATTCCAAATCATTAATTGATCCCCATAACTCTGAAACTCAGTTCTCATGATTACTTCCATCAGGGTAGTTCAGTCAAGAAATATTTGTGAAGCACTACTATGTGCCAGGTACTGTACTAAGCACTGGGGATATAAAAAAAGGCACACATATTCTAACCTTTAAGTAGCTTACAGTCTAATATGGGAGATAATATACAAACAATTAGAAACAAATAAGGCATAGAAAGGATAAATTGAAGATATTTAACAGAGTAAGATACTAGAATGAGGAGGGGTTGAAGGGAAGGGCCCCTTGTAGAGGATGGAAATTTATCTGGGATTTAAAGGAAGCCAGAAGGCAAAGATGAGGAGAGAAAGAATTCTAGGCATAGGAGACAGTCAGGATAAATGCCCAGTGTTAGGAGATGAAACATGGAGAGACTTGAGGCAGGTAGATACACCAGGGAATTACTGCAAAAGTCTAGGTATGAGTTGATGAGCGCCTGCACCAGGGTGATGGAATGGCAGAGGAAGGAGAAGGGATGTTCTAGGGTTGCTGCAAAGATGAAATTAAGGTGATGTTGAAAAGGTGAAATTGACTTAACATGTTAAAAATGTGTGTGAAATGACAAGTAATGCTGTAGAGTCTTGAAGGAGTCTTGAAGAGATAAAATTAATCCAAGATGCTGCAGAGATGAAATCTGTAAGAGATGCTGCAGAGGTGAAATCTATAAGAGATGTTGCAGAAGTGAACCCATAAGAGATGCTTCTGAGGTGAAATCAAGGAGAGATGCTGCAGAAGTGAAAACTACAAGAGATGCTGCAAAGGTGAAATCTATAAAAGATGTTACAAAGATGAGATCAAAGAAGCATGTTGCAAAGTTGAAATCTATAAGAGATGTTGCAGAAGCGAACCCATAAAGATGCTTCTGAGGTGAAATCAAGGAGAGATGCTGCAGAGGTGAAAACTACAAGGGATGCTGCAGAGGTGAAATCTATAAGAGATGTTGCAAGGTGAGATCAAGGAAGCATGTTGCAAAGTTGAAATCTATAAGAGATGTTGCAGAAGTGAAACCATAAGAGATGCTTCTGAGTGAAATAAAAGAGAGATGTTGCTGAGGTTAAATCTATAAGAGGTGCTGTAAAGGTGAAGTCAGGGAGACATGTTGCAAAGATGAAATCTACAGGAGATACTGCAGAAGTTCAATTTACAAGAAATGCTGCAGAGGTGAAATCAAGGAGAGACTCTGCAGAGGTGAAATCTACAAGAGAGGTTGCAGAGGTGAAATCTACAAAAGGTGTTGCAAAGGTGAAATCAAGGATACATGTTGCAGAGATGAAATCTTTAAGAGATACTGCAGAGGTGAAATCTACAAGAGATGTAGCAGAGGTGAAACTATAAGAGATGCTTCTGAGGTGAAATAAAAGAGATGTTGCTGAGGTTAAATCTATAAGAGGTGCTGCAAAGGTGAAATTAAGGAGACATGTTGTAAAGATGAAATCTACAAGAGTTGCTTCCGAGTTAAAATCTACAAGAGATATTGCAGAGGTGAAACTATAAGAGATATTGCAGAGGTGGAATTATAAGAGATATTGCAGAGGTGAAATTAAGGAGAGAAGCTGCAGAGGTTCAATCTACAAGAGATGCTGCAGAAGTTTGATCTACAATAGATGCTGCAGAAATGAAATTAAGGAGAGACTGCAGAGGTGAAACTATAAGAGATGCTGCTGAGGTGAAATTAAGGCGAGAGGTTGCAGAGGTTCAATCTACAAAAGATGATGCAGAGGTGAAATCAAGGAGAGACTGCAGAGGTGAAACTATACGAAATGCTGCAGAGGTGAAATTAAGCAGAGAGGTTGCAGAAGTTCAATCTATAAAAGATGCTGCAGAGGTGAAATCAAGGAGAGACTGCAGTGGTGAAACTATAAGAGATGCTGCTGAGGTGAAATTAAGGAGAGAGGTTGCAGAGGTTCAATTAACAAGAGATGCTGCAGAAGTTCAATCTACAATAGATGCTGCAGAGGTGAAATCAAGGAGACTGCAGAGGTGAAACTAAAAGATGCTGCAGAGGTGAAATTAAGGAGAGAGGCTGCAGAGGTTCAATCTACAAGAGATGCTGCAGAGATGAAATTAAGGAGAGACTGCAGAGGTGGAACTATAAGAGATGCTGCTGAGGTGAAATTAAGGAGAGAGGTTGCAGAGGTTCAATCTATAAGAGATGCTACAGAAGTTCAATCTACAAGAGATGCTGCAGAAGTTCAATCTACAAAAAATGCTGCAGAGGTGAAATCAAGGAGAGACTGCAGAGGTGAAACTATAAGAGATGCTGCAGAGATGAAATTAAGGAGTGAGGTTGCAGAGGTTCAATCTACAAGAGATGATTCAGAGGTGAAATCAAGGAGAGACTGCAGAGGTGAAACTACAAGAGATGCTCCAGAGGTGAAATTAAGGAGAGAAGTTACAGAGGTTCAATCTACAAGAGATGCTGCAGAAGTTCAATCTACAATAGATGCTGCAGAGGTGAAATCAAGGAGAGACTGCAGAGGTGAAACTATAAGAGATGCTCCAGAGGTGAAATTAAGGAGAGAAGTTACAGAGGTTCAATCTACAAGAGATGCTGCAGAAGTTCAATCTACAATAGATGCTGCAGAGGTGAAATCAAGGAGAGACTGCAGAGGTGAAACTATACGAAATGCTGCAGAGGTGAAATTAAGCAGAGAGGTTGCAGAAGTTCAATCTACAAGAGATGCTGCAGAGGTGAAATCAAGGAGAGACTGCAGTGGTGAAACTATAAGAGATGCTGCAGAGGTGAAATCAAGGAGAGAGGTTGCAGAGGTTCAATCTACAAGAGATGCTGCAGAGGTGAAACTATAAGAGATGCTGCAGAGGTGAAATCAAGGAGAGACTACAGAGGTGAAACTTTAAGAGATGCTGCTGAGGTGAAATTAAGGAGAGAGGTTGCAGAAGTTCAATCTACAAGAGATGCTGCAGAGGTGAAATCAAGGAGAGAGGTTGCAGAGGTTCAATCTACAAGAGATGCTTCAGAGGTGAAATCAAGGAGAGACTGCAGAGGTGAAACTATACGAAATGCTGCAGAGATGAAATTAAGCAGAGAGGTTGCAGAAGTTCAATCTACAAGAGATGCTGCAGAGGTGAAATTAAGCAGAGAGGTTGCAGAAGTTCAATCTACAAGAAATGCTGCAGAGGTGAAATTAAGCAGAGAGGTTGCAGAAGTTCAATCTACAAGAGATGCTGCAGAGGTGAAATCAAGGAGAGACTGCAGTGGTGAAACTATAAGAGATGCTGCAGAGGTGAAATCAAGGAGAGAGGTTGCAGAGGTTCAATCTACAAGAGATGCTGCAGAGGTGAAACTATAAGAGATGCTACAAAGGTGAAATCAAGGAGAGACTACAGAGGTGAAACTATAAGAGATGCTGCTGAGGTGAAATTAAGGAGAGAGGTTGCAGAAGTTCAATCTACAAGAGATGCTGCAGAGGTGAAATCAAGGAGAGAGGTTGCAGAGGTTCAATCTACAAGAGATGCTGCAGAGGTGAAACGATAAGAGATGTTGCAGAGGTGAAATCAAGGAGAGACTGCAGAGGTGAAACTATAAGAGATGCTGCAGAGGTGAAATTAAGAAGAGAGGTTACAGAGGTTCAATCTACAAGAGATGCTGCAGAAGTTCAATCTACAAGAGATGATGCAGAGGTGAAATCAAGGAGAGACTGCAGAGGTGAAACTATAAGAGATGCTGCAGAGGTGAAATTAAGGAGAGAGGTTGCAGAGGTTCAATCTACAAGAGATGCTGCAGAGGTTAAACTATAAGAGATGCTGCAGAGGTGAAATCAAGGAGAGAATGCAGAGATGAAACTACAAGAGATGCTCCAGAGGTGAAATTAAGGAGAGAAGTTACAGAGGTTCAATCTACAAGAGATGCTGCAGAAGTTCAATCTACAATAGATGCTGCAGAGGTGAAATCAAGGAGAGACTGCAGAGGTGAAACTATAAGAGATGCTCCAGAGGTGAAATTAAGGAGAGAAGTTACAGAGGTTCAATCTACAAGAGATGCTGCAGAAGTTCAATCTACAATAGATGCTGCAGAGGTGAAATCAAGGAGAGACTGCAGAGGTGAAACTATACGAAATGCTGCAGAGGTGAAATTAAGCAGAGAGGTTGCAGAAGTTCAATCTACAAGAGATGCTGCAGAGGTGAAATCAAGGAGAGACTGCAGTGGTGAAACTATAAGAGATGCTGCAGAGGTGAAATCAAGGAGAGAGGTTGCAGAGGTTCAATCTACAAGAGATGCTGCAGAGGTGAAACTATAAGAGATGCTGCAGAGGTGAAATCAAGGAGAGACTACAGAGGTGAAACTTTAAGAGATGCTGCTGAGGTGAAATTAAGGAGAGAGGTTGCAGAAGTTCAATCTACAAGAGATGCTGCAGAGGTGAAATCAAGGAGAGAGGTTGCAGAGGTTCAATCTACAAGAGATGCTTCAGAGGTGAAATCAAGGAGAGACTGCAGAGGTGAAACTATACGAAATGCTGCAGAGATGAAATTAAGCAGAGAGGTTGCAGAAGTTCAATCTACAAGAGATGCTGCAGAGGTGAAATTAAGCAGAGAGGTTGCAGAAGTTCAATCTACAAGAAATGCTGCAGAGGTGAAATTAAGCAGAGAGGTTGCAGAAGTTCAATCTACAAGAGATGCTGCAGAGGTGAAATCAAGGAGAGACTGCAGTGGTGAAACTATAAGAGATGCTGCAGAGGTGAAATCAAGGAGAGTGCAGAGGTGAAATCAAGGAGAGAGGTTGCAGAGGTTCAATCTACAAGAGATGCTGCAGAGGTGAAACTATAAGAGATGCTACAAAGGTGAAATCAAGGAGAGACTACAGAGGTGAAACTATAAGAGATGCTGCTGAGGTGAAATTAAGGAGAGAGGTTGCAGAAGTTCAATCTACAAGAGATGCTGCAGAGGTGAAATCAAGGAGAGAGGTTGCAGAGGTTCAATCTACAAGAGATGCTGCAGAGGTGAAACGATAAGAGATGTTGCAGAGGTGAAATCAAGGAGAGACTGCAGAGGTGAAACTATAAGAGATGCTGCAGAGGTGAAATTAAGAAGAGAGGTTACAGAGGTTCAATCTACAAGAGATGCTGCAGAAGTTCAATCGACAAGAGATGATGCAGAGGTGAAATCAAGGAGAGACTGCAGAGGTGAAACTATAAGAGATGCTGCAGAGGTGAAATTAAGGAGAGAGGTTGCAGAGGTTCAATCTACAAGAGATGCTGCAGAGGTTAAACTATAAGAGATGCTGCAGAGGTGAAATCAAGGAGAGAATGCAGAGGTGAAACTATAAGAGATGCTGCAGAGGTGAAATCAAGGAGAGACTGCAGAGATGAAACTATAAGAGATGCTGCAGAGGTGAAATTAAGGAGAGGCTGCAGAAGTGGAATCTACAGGAGATGTTATAGCAGTGAAACTATAAGAAATGCTGCAGAGGTAAAATCAAGGAGAAATGCTGCAGAGGTGAAATTAATGAGAAAAGCTGCAGAGGTGAAATCTCCAAGAGATGCTGCAGAGGTGAAATTAAGGAGAGGTTCTGCAGAGGCAAAACCAAAAGAGATGCTGCAGAGGTAAAATTAATGAGGGAGACTGCAGAGGTGAAATCTACAAGAGAAACTGCAGAGGTGAAATCAAGGAGATATGCTGCAGAGGTGAAATGGACAGGCCTTGACAATAGTTAGGATATGGGGAGGACTAGTAAGGAATCCAGGGTGCCTCCCAGCTTGTAAGTCTGAGGGCCTGGGAGGATGGTAGTGTGCTCTACAGAAATAGGAAAGGTTGGAGGTGGGGAGGCATTGGGGAGAAAAATAATGAATTCAATTTTGGATTTTAAGATATCTATGGGACATGATGTCTGAGAGGCAGCTGGGGATGCAAGATTGGAAGTCAAGGCTGGGGCAAGATAGGGAGACATGAGAATCAGCAGCCTAGAGATGGATCCATAGTTCTTCTTGCCCAAACTTATCTCTCCCCAGTTGTTTTTAAATGTCCCTCCACGCAGCCTCACTAATCAGTTTCACAATGAGGCTATTTCAATATGTGGACTACAACACCCAGAATGCTTAGCCACCTAGTCTCTGTCTGCTTCCTCCCTTGCCTGCAATGAATCAGCTCTTTTTATGGGCAGGTTACACCAGGTTCTAGGTTAATACAGACAAAAATGAAAGTTTCTGCACTCTAGGAATTGTGTTCCACGGTGGAGAAACATGCCACCAGATAAGTAAATATTTAAAAATAGACAAAAATGCAAGGGCATTTTGAGTGGAAAGCATCAGCAACTGGCACAATCAGAGAAGGCCTCTTGGTGGCCTTTGAGCTGAGAGCCAGATATTCCCAAAAGTAGAGGTGAGCACAGGGGGTATTCCAGGCTATGCAAAGGGACAGAGGAAAGTGATATAATGACATTTAATGATATAATTTAAGGCCCTGGGAATAGCAAGCAAGGCTGGAACATGAAGTGAATAAAAGGGAATGATGTATAATCAGTCTGGAGACATAAAATGAAGCTGATCATGAGAGGATTTAAACACCAAACAGAAGAATCCGGAGCTTTTCTTAGAGGTGACAGTGAATCAGTGAGGAAAGAAACCTCCTGATTGTGTTTAAGGACTATCAGTCAGGCTACTGTGTGGAAGATGCATTGGTGGAGGAAGGAACCTGGCTAGGGCAATAATGATGAAAAGGATGATGATAGCATTTAAAGTGTTACACATAGTGCTTTAAAGTTAGCATTTTATAAATATTATGTCATCTAATACTGACAACAAACCTGATGCTGTTAAAGATCTCCATTTTATAGATAAGAAAATTGAGGCAGAGAAATGATCTATCCAGTCACACAGCTAGTAAGTGTTCGAGGAGAGATTCGAATGCAATTCTTCCTCACTCCAAGTCCAGTTCTCTAGCACATGAACCTCTTTGCTCACCTGGAGTTTTATTCATTTATTCTGGGGGGATTTTCTAAATTTCTAAAAGGCAGCTAGATAATACCATAGTGTATAAGTGCTGGGCCTGTAGTCAGGAGGACCCGAGTTCAAACTTGCTCCCGTCATGTACTAGCTGTGAGAGCTTGGAGAAGTCACTTTACCTATTGCCCCATTTTTCTCATCTGTAAAATAGGCTGGAGAAGAACATATAAATCCCACTAGTATCTCTGCCAAGAAAATGCTCAATGGGATCACAGAGAGTGACATGACTGAAACAACTGCATAACAACAGTCCACATTTCTAAGGTATTATTGGAAACACGTAGGAGCAGAAATAATAGACCAAACAATCATTAAGGATTTCTTATGATTCGTTGTCCTTTACTTCCTGAAGTGCCTTTGGGGTTTTATTTTAACCACCAATCTGCCCATAATGTATGATATCTTTCCCTGTTCCATGAATTAGTCAAACATTGGTGTATCAAATCTATGACTTCCTAGATGCTATTGTTCTCCCTATGGTGTCCGTAACAGTCCCTGCTCCCCGGAGTAAATCTTTGACTGGAGTTGAAGCTAAAGAACCTGCTCATGTGGTATCCTGTCTTCTGGTGATGAACCCTGTGCCTCTGGCCTGCTTTCCTCCCTCCATCCCCCCCAGAAATGGGCCTGCCCTTTTCCCCCCCACCCCCAGAAATGGGCTCAACCTTGGAGACTTTCATGCTTAGAAAGCACTGCCGGGGACTGTGCTTTAGCAGTCTAGGCTTTGAGATCCCAAAGCCACCTTCACACCTGGTGAAGCTTTGGAGGAGGATTCTAGTCTCCTTTAATCAAATTGAACAAACTTTAACTGAGTCTAGACTATAAGGGAAATGATGAAAAGGAGAGATAAAAGGAAAATAGCATTTTCATTCCTCCAACTATTTGGTATTGGCTCAAGAATAGAGGAATAGCTCAGTAGAACAGATTAGACAAGAAAATATAAAAACAACAGAACTCAATAACCTGGTGTTTGATAAAGTGGAAAATAAAATTACTTAGGGAAAAATGCCCTGTTTGATAAAACTTGCTAGGAAAACTGCAAGATTTCTGGTAGAAATGAGACTTAGATCAACACTGAGAACATATTCTATAACAGTCTAAATGGATATACAACCCTAAGATTAAAGATCATATGATAAAAAAAGGTAGAACAGAAACAGATTCCATACTTCTCAAAGCTACGAGTAGGAGATATATTCTTAACGAAATAAGAGATAGAGGCAATTACAAAAGATAAAATAGATAACTGATTACTTGAAACTGAAAAGCTTCTGTACAGATAAAAGAGATTTAGCATACGAAGGGAAGTGGTTGAGTGGGGAAAAAATCTTTGTATCCGATTTCTCAGATAAGAGTTTGGTAATCAAGATTTATGAATGTTTGTGTGCATGTGTATGTGTGAGTATATCCACATATATACATACATTATATAACAGATTAATATAATAACCTATTATCTAATATGATACAGTAATTCAATAATATCATAAACATATACAATAACTATTCTTCAATAGATAGTCAAAGAATATAATCAGACAGTTCTCAAAGGAAGAACTACAAAGTATTCATAACCACACAAAAATGTTCTAAATTAGGAGTAATATAAATCAAAACCATCCAAAGGTTTTACCTCACACCTTGAAAATTGACAAAATGACCCTAAAATGGCACCAATGTTGGAGGGGTTGTGGAAAGATAGACACACTGATACAGCACTGGTGGGTCTATGAAATGGTCAAAGTATTTTTGGAAAGCAATTCGGATAATGCAAACAAAGAGACAACACCCATACCCACTGAACTGGTTTCCATTACTGTTCCTTTTAAGGAAGTTATGGAGAAGGGAAAAAGTCTCCTTATACTCCACTTATCCCTTCCACATCATGACTTCCTCCATTGTGTTTTAATACATCACAGATCAGCAAAAGAAATTAAAAAGGAATTTCTTGGGAATTTTGCAGCAGATGGCAGAAAAAGTTTAGAAACTCAGAAATGCACAAACTACATAGAGTTTTATATAATATGAACACATTTCATCTCTTAATACTATAATAATTTTTCTCTGGTCTTTAAGGGGGTGGTCAGAAAATGTTATGCAGATTTTCCGGATCACAAGAGTGCCGTGCTCCTCACCCCACAATCTGGAAGGGATAACTGTAGTACTTTTTGTGACAGCAAGGAAATGGAAACAAAGTAGATATCTACGATTTGGGGAATGACTAAACAAACTGTGGTACACGAATATGAATGAAATATTGCTCTGCTGTAAGAGATGCGTGTGGTAAATGCAGAGAAGCATGGGAAGATCACTAGGAGTTACTGCAGAGCGAAGTCTGCAGAACCAGGAAAACAATCTACACAGGAACTATCAGAAACATCAATGGAGTGCAACTACACCTTAAATCCAAAGGAAAAAGTAAATTCTAAGACTATAAATTTATAGAGATCAAAATTATAAAGCTCAAATGGGACTCAAATGAAGAGATGTGGGAGGATTCTCCCAATCTACCCCTTGATGGAGGTGTGGGAGGTCTACAGGGGTCACACACGTCAAATGTTTTCATATTTTTAAAATGTATCCATCAGTTGTGTTGATTTTTTTTTTCTCCCTGGAAAATACTGTTTGTCATATGAGATGGCTCTGGGAGAGAGAAAAGAAATAGAAAATAGCAATAAATTTTATTATATATATATTGTTAAGCAGTCCATCATGGTGCTTTTTTTTTTAATATATATATATATATATATATTATATATATATATATATATATATAATATATATATTTATAACATATATAATATAAAATAAAAACAATCCATCATGGTGTTTTTTTAATATATATACTATATATTTATAATATAAAATATATTATATATATATAAACCATGATGGATTGTTTTTTTAGGGAGAGAGAGGGGGCTCAAGATCATCTTGCTAACACTGATCACTTTACTGTTCTCTCGGCCATTTGTGTTCCTGGCCCACAGTGCTTGCTTTTGTCCCTTTCATTGCTTTAGATCTCAGCTTCACTATCTGCCAAACAGGCATAAAAATACCCATAGTCTCTGTATGGCTTGGATATTGTAGGGAAAGAGAAGTGATCCATGGACCCCTCAACGGTAATCCTAGAGATGAGAGATTCTGTTGTTATTAGTTTGCCAATTGATACTAAAACCCCCGCTCTGTCCTTGCACCTGTGGCTTTTAATTTGGCCCAGCTCCTGGGCCTTTGATTTCCTTGGCAGGAGGGACTCCCACCATGCACCTTCTCTGGATCTTTCCCCGGGGCACTGGGGGCTCGTGACTTGCTCAGAGCCCCAGTGTTAGAGCTTTGGGACACTAGGAGATGCTTTCTGGGCCATTGCTCGTTTTCTTCCTTCTCTTTTGCTTGGTTCCAGGTACATGAAGCCACCGAGTAAATATCTTCGGCTAGATGAGGCGGCCCATCGGCTCACTTGGAGTGTGCGACTAATGGAAGGAGTTCTGGATTTAGAGATACTTCTGAACTCGGCCTGTGGTACCCGCCTCGCTGAGCGCCTCCAGCCCCGGATGGGAGATAGCATGGCTCCTCTCAGGACACGGCGAGAGAAGGGGCCCGTGGGACGTTTGGTCCCCACCTTCCTCGAGACACATCCCACAGCCCCTCGCTTCGGGGCCAGCAGCAACTGAGGCAAATAGTCTCCCTGTTTTACATGCAGCATCAAATGGTTCTATTTTATCTTCCTGCATAATAAATGTCCCCATAAAAATGTTATGGTAATGGGAAACTTTGGATGCGTTTTTCATCTCCTGTGTCACCCTCTCTCTAAAAGAATGAAGTTGATAAATTGTTTTATGTACATCTCATTTTAGAACTCAGTTAATCTTTTCTTATTTTAGCCTGGCTCTGCTGAATGCTCACAGTGTTGGAGTTTTGGCCTTGGAAGGTTTGGAAAGCTTAATATAAAACCCTTCTAGAAAAACAGAATCCTCTGAAGCCCTTTTCTTAATAAAATTGAGTAATGCTATTTACGTGATAACAATGGCGTGATTGTCCCGAAATAAACACGATACATCATGTGCAGGGCCTCATTAAGCAACTTAACCATGTCTATGCTTCCACTTAACGGGAGGGATTTAAAGGCCTGCTTAGACAAAATGTGTCAGCATTTTGCAAGGGAAAGTTCTAAAACCATCCCAAAGCCACTGCTGGGAAATTGGTTTTACTCATTTAGTCCAATTTCCGGTCTGCCGGGACCCAAATAGGGATCCCTGGGGTCGGGAGCGAAGACTGAGCCGGCCCTTGAGCCAGGGATGCTACCCTTGTAGAATCACAGAACTTCAGGTGGAAGAGGCCTTCGGGGCTGGAAAAGGCCTTCCCGGGGCAGGGGAGAAAATGATGGATTTGGGGGCGGGGGAGCCTTCACACCTCCAACTCTGTGATTGTTCCTGACTGCCCCAGCAGCGCTTCCCAGGGTGCTTTGGTCCCTGAGCCGTAAGTCCCACTCCTTCCCACGTAAGCTTCCGGCTTACCTTTGGCCCTGTGTCCTTTCTAGCAACAGTGATGGTTAACATTTATATACTGTTTACTATGGGTCAGGCTCTGTGTTAACCAACCATAACAACCACCCTGGGACAGAGGTGCTGATATTATTCCCATTTTACAGTTGAGGGAACTATAGAGAGGTGGCCACGATCACACAGCTAGTAAGCATCTAAGGCTAGATTTAAACTCTTGGTGATCCCATAATTTCCCATGAATCCAATGATCATTTGGACTCCGAACTCCCCGTCTCCAGCTCGCACAATCCTGCCTCTCCAGCTGGGATATCTCCGCCTTGATTTCCCATAGATTTCTAACAGAACTCGGGGCACCTTCCCCTTAACCCTCCCCGGGCAGATCCCCAGGCTGGAATCCTTCCTCACTCTCGTTCCCCCAGCTCCCTTTCAGCTGCCGGATCCAGTGGGTTCCTCCTCCTGCTCAGCATCCCCTCCTTGTGCCGCCCCCCGCTCCCCAATCTCTCTGGGCCACCTTGCCTGCCCTGTTCCAGCAGCCCCCCCTTCCCCACAGCAATAGTCCAGAGATGGGGTCTGGCCATGTCGGGGCCCTGCCGGGGTCCCCGGCTCTGTCTCCCATTAACTTGGGGATTGTGTCCAAGGCCCCCATTTGTCCCCAATCTGGCCCCAGCCCGCCGCCCTGCCAGCCTGATGCTGTCTTCCCCTCCTGCCCACACGACTGCGCCAAACCCACAGTGGGTCAGTGCTTGTTTGTTGATGCAAACCTTCCTAATGTGTGTAAATCCCTTCTCCTGCCTCAACAAACACCGGCTCGGGAGCAGAAATGAATCTGTCTCAGATAAATGAATTGGTTTTGGATGTTCCAGGACTTTGCAGCACCTTGGGCTGTCACGCTGAATGATGGGCCTGCCGGACCGCAGTGTACGCCCAGCCCGAGAACGGAGGCAGGAGGGGCGGGGAGGGCCCCGGCCTTGGGCTCTGGGTCAGCTCTTAAGCACTCGCTGCTTCTGGGACTGTTGGCAAGGGTCGATTCTCAGAAAGGAGCTCGGACCCCACTCCTGTTCAAATCAAGCCCCTCAACCGAATCAGAAAGCCCCAAAATACACAAAATCCGACCCCGCTCCTGTTCTGTGCTAAGGACCGGGACCACAAAAATGGCCACGGAAAAACCGTCCCTCCCCTCAGAGAGCCTCCACTCTCACGCAGGGAAACGGCCTCCCCACAGAGAAGTGGACTGACATATGGTGGGTCACCACCCGTGGGGGAGACGGTCTCTGGGGGCAGTGATGCGATGTCCGGAGAGGTCGGGGTGAAGAAGGGAAATGTGCCGAGGGAAAAGGCCGGCCGAAAAACCAACAAGGAACCCAGCTTTGTGGTTCACTCGACTGAAGAAGAGCCGGGGCTAGAGGGAGAAAGGACCTCTGCACGCCGCAGGAGGAGCCGGTGTACCGGGCTCCAAGTCCGGCCCCCCGGACTCCACAGGTCCTGAGGCTGTCCCTCCCGGGAGCCGGGGATTAGGAGGCTGCGGGGAGTGGTCCATCCCACCTCCCGGAACCCCGGGCCAAAGCCCCTTCCCCTTCGCCTGCACCCCCGGAGAGGGCTAAAGCAGCTCAACATCCCCCAATTTCTACTTAACTAAACTTCCATCATCCATTTTTCCCAATCACGTCCAGACAAGACCCAGGGCTTCTTGCTCAGAGCATACAGAATCAGCCGGCTGCCTGCGGCGTCGATGACCTTTGGGGGGCTTCTGCTCGCTTCCAGACAAGCTCAGCTACCAAATCACAGCATGTCAGAGCTGGCAGGTGCCTTGGGGAGCACCGAGTTTCGGTCCGCATTTTACAGGGGAGGAAACTGAGGCTCAGGGGAAGAGCGGGGCTTGCCTAATGTCACTGAGGGGTGAGCAGCAGAAGAGAGCCCAGGCAGAGGTCTCGGGGTCCCCCCGGGTGCCTCACCGTAATGCGAGTTTGTGTTGTGCTTTTCAGAGATGGAACGAGACAACAAGCTACCAGTGGTGTGTGGGTGAGGGAGAGTAGATGCTGACAATGCCCTCCTCAGCTAGGGTCTGCCTCGAGACCCCAACATCGGGGCTGTCCCCGGGGCAGGACGACCCAGCCCCTCTCCTCTCTCGCTCCTGGGGCCCCCGCCCCTGCCAGATTTCCCCCTCCTGCCCGTGCCGGCCCGCTCAGACCGAACGGTCCCCACGGCGGTCCCTCACCAAACTCACTTACGGACATCGCGCGGCTGACGGATGGAGCGGTCCGGCCCTCTGCTGCCGGCCTGGGCCCTCGCCATTTAAAATCCCATCCTGAACTCTGGCTCCCGGACGCCGGCCACTTCCTCCTCTGACCTTTTAATGTTCGTGAGGTTATCTGCCACCGGAATCACCGCCATTGTCACTGTCATTGCCATTGCCACCATTACCGCCATTGCCAAGGCAGCGGCCGCCATCAGCACCTCCTTCCCTTAAAACAAAGGAAAAAGTCAGAGTCAAAAACAGGAAGCCTCTTTTGGACCTTGTGCTGCTTTGGGGGGGAGGGGGAGGGCCTGTGGCCCCTCCCATCCCCATTCCCTTTCTCTCTCCCCCACCTGACTAGCATTGAGACAGGAAGGAGACAGAGCTGAGCAAGGTCTGGGACCCCGCTGACCAGCTCCTTCTGACCGCTCCCCACGGTCCTCCCAACAAGATGCAGCACGCCGGCGCCCGCTAGAAAATGTTTGTACATCATTGTGCATTGTACATGCATATCCACGGGACACTCCCCTCGAGGGTCTTTTCTGGGAGCAGGTTCTCCAGCCTTTTCCGGGGGGGGGGGGTCCCCAGGATGAGCAGGCACTGGAGCTGGGATCTAAGTTAATGGAGGGTTTGCATACCTCTGGGAGATCCCAGGGATTTGTGTGTTCCTAGCATATAAAAAACTATATAAACATCTCCCCTCTCCTTCTCCCCTTCCCTCTCTCTCTGTTTCTTTCTCTCTCTCTCTCTCTCACACACACACACATACACATATAAGGTTGTTGAACTAAGGTTCCAGAGCCAGAAGGGACCTAGGACCCATTTAGTTTGAGTCCCTCATTTTACAAGGGAGGAAATGCAGGTGCAGAGAAGTTAGGTGACGGCCCCGGGGACGGGGATCCTGCTGCTCGTGCTGCTGCTTTCCCAGAAGTGGTCGGGGGAGCATCCTGCAAACTTGAAAGTACAGCAGAGAGAGAGCCCGGGCAGGGAGCAGGGGGTCCCCGTTTCTCTGCCCGAGGCAAGCCCTGCAAGAGCCGGATCCCTATACAGGACGGCTTCCAGTGGGCAGTTTGACCTGAAAGAGATCCCAGTGGCCTTCCGGGCCAGGGACATTCCCCCCAAATGTGCTGTGATTTTGGAGAGGGTCAAGAACAATCCCCTCCCACTGAGGGTCTTCCCCTTCTCTGCGGCTCAGAGAATTCCCTAGAAGAATGGGGGAGTGACCTGTCCTATGTCACACGGCCAGGCCGGGGCCTTGACCGATCCTGAATTCAGATCATCCTGGTCCTGAAGCATCAGCAAGTTCCCCACCCCCACCTCATTTATAGATGCAGAAACTGAGAGGAAAACCCAATAAAATATCCTAAAGGATTGGGAGGATTTGTGCTACAGGGTAAGGACCTGGGTTTGAAAATCAGCCCTTACCCTTATGGCTGAGCGATGTTGGGGGAGTTAGTTCTCAGCCTTTGAAGGAAATAAGCACTTATTAAGCACCTGCTCTATTCCAGGCCCTGTGCTTGGGGTTTTAGAAGTATCATCCCCTTTGATCCTGACAATAATCTCCTGAGATTGAGCTATTATTATCCCTATTTTTACAGCTGAGGGAACGGAGGCAGAAGCGAAGGGACTTGTCCAGTCATACAGCGGCTCCCAAGAGTCTGAAGCTGAGTTGGAGTTCAGGGCTATGTCCGTTATCACTAGCTGCCTCTGCTTCTGGGGTTTCCGGGGGCCAAGCGAGAGAGGAAGCCTGGTGTAAGCACGTGGTCCTTGGGAAAGCCTCCGCGGCCCGAGCTGTTCCTGCGGTGCTCCCGCGTGGGTCCGGTCGCCCCGCTCCCCTGGGAGCAGAGCAGAGCAATCCCTGGGGCAGGTCAGGGCCGGAGAGGCCGGGCTGCGGCCAGGCCATCCCGGACTCCTCCTCCCTCCGGCCTCTCGGGGCTTTGGGGGCTGACGTCACCCTTCGGCGAAGATTTGGATTTTCGTCCCGTCGCCGGCCTGGCCCTTCTTGAGCCCAAAGCTCCGAGTAAATCACCGCCGCAGACATCAGGCTGCACACGGATGATCCCGGCCTGTCCAGAGAGGGGATTATTTGTCGGGCTCCGAACGGATCACCGGGATTTCCATTTGGAAAATTGCAAAGTTAGCCGAGCCAGAGACAGAAGCCGCGTGGTCTGAAGGCAGACGAGTGTGGGGCGGCTTCTCAAAGCCATCCAAGGCGACTCTTCTCACCCACTCCCCTCTCTCTCTCTCCCCCCTCCCCCAAGTTGGAAACAGATCTGCAGGGCTCAGAGCCCCGAGTTCCGGTCTCCACTTTGTCATTTTATGAGCCATGAGAACTTGGGGAAAAGTACAATTTTACATCTAGATCCAGAAATTTGCAAATCCCAGATGAGAAAACATGGCCTGAGAGCAATTTATCTAAAGAACATCTAGGGGTCATAGTGGAGCCTAAGCCCAGTAGGTTGCAGAGAGCCCCAAACACTACCATTGTCTTAGGCCAGGAGAGCAAAGACACAGTTTGCAAGAATTAGGAGGTCTTGCTGACGTCCTTTGTTCTAGTCAAGTCCGTTTGCATTTATTAAGCGCCTGCTGTGTACCAAGTCTTGTGTCAAGTGGACACAACAAAAGGCAAAGACCAGTCCCTGCCCCTGGGGAGCTCACGGTTTCACAGGGAAGACAACATGCAAACAGTCACACACTTAACACAATCTACACGGGATCCATGGACAATCTGGGGGCGACGTCGGAGGGAAGGTGCAACTCCGAAGGAGAACTGGGAAAATCTGCATGCAGAAGGCGGAGTTTTAAGCGAGACTCCCAGAAAGCCGGAGAGCCAGAAGGGGAGACGGCAGACAATTCTAGGCATGGGGAAAAGCACAGGGCCAGTGCCCCGGGATCCCGGGGTGAGGGCAGTGGGGAAGGCTGGAAGGGCCCGGGTTTAGAAACCAGGCAGACAACTTTGTTTTCATCCCGAAATCAGGAGGGAGACAGAGCCGTTGACTGAGTAGGGCAATGATACAGTTGGATTTGGATTTTAGGAAGATTTTTAATGGCTTAGTAGAACATAGACCTGAAAGGAAAGAGAGTTGAGGCAGAGAGACCACCAGCAGGCTAACGTAATCACCCAGGATGAAGGTAGAGGCCCTGCCCCCGAGGAGCTCAGGGCGAAGAAGATTGAGAAGTGGCAGAGTCTGGGTGATGAAGGGCCTTGAATGCCAAGCAAAGCAATAGGGAGCCCCTAGAGTTTCCAGAGTGAGGGCTGGCACAATCAGAGCTGCCCTTTAGGGAAATCACTTTGGCGGCTGAAGGAAGGATGGCTTGGAGTTGGGGGAGACTGAGGCAGGCAGACTCCCAGAGGTCCTTGCAGGAGTGCGGACATGAGGTGCCGAGGGCCTGGACCGGCACGGGGCCGTGTCAGGGGGGAGACGCTGCAGGAGGGATGCTGGCAGGCCCTGGCAACACCTGGATACGGGGGGGTGGCGAGAGTCAGGAGTCCAGGACGTGCGAACAGCGTATGCAGATCAGAGCCAAAGCTTTGCAGGGTTAAGTCTGGACTGGGACTGGAGAGAGCTGGTCTACTCTGAAACCCAACGGCCCAAGGCAGGAGGGTGACCTAGGAAAGAAGTGGGGGTGTAGGCTGTAGGGGCCGGAGTGGGGGATGGAAAACAGGGGAACCCAAGGGAGAAAGGCAGCATGATGGATGATTAGCATCAGATGCACGATTTCGGCATCCCCGGCCTGGAAACGGGAGCCTGGGTGGGAAGAGCAAGGCTTTGGGCAGCTGAGGGCAGGCCACATCTTTGGGGAGCCTCATGTAGGAAGGATCTCGGGAAGCTGGGAAGCATCAGAGAAGGGAACCAGGAGAAAGGAAGGCGGCCTGAAGCTGCTGCCCTGGGAAAATGGATTAAAGCAATGGAAGTGCTCAATCAATCTATTAATCATTCAATAAATATTTATTAAGAGTCTACCGTGTGGCAGAGATTCTGCTCAGCTGTACAGACACACAGAGGTAAATGTTTAACACCTGCTCTCGGGGGGAAAATGTACACAGGAAAGCTTTTTAAATGAAAAATTATCCTTTTTGTTTTATTTTAAGTTCCTTCCTCCCTCCTCAAGCCGCACTAGAGAAGGCCACAACTTAACATAGACATAAAGCGTATAGACACGTGTATATATAACACACATACATGTAAAACCTGTACACACGCCTATTTCTCTGGAGGTGGATGCCTCCATGGGTTCCTTGTCACTGATTTGAATATTTATAAGACTCAGGACAACTTGGTTCAAAGTTATTGCCGTTACTGTATACAACCTTCTCTCGGTTCTGCTCTTTTCACTCCATGATTTCCTGCAGGCCTTTCCCTATTTTTCTAAAGCTGCTCATCACGTATTATAGCACAGTAATATTCCATCACAATCTCATCCGCCACTCGTTTAGCCATTCCCCGACCGATGGGCAGCCTCTCAATCTCTAATGCTTTATCATCACCAAGAAAGCGGCCATAAATATTTCAGTTTAATTTACATTATTAATATTTTCTCAATCACTTTTGTAAAGTCAATCAACGAAACGAGAAATCCAACCTTGATCTATAGCGTTGGCTGGTTTTAAACGCTCACGCTGAACACTTAACAGTCAGTTCTCATGACTCGGTATAAACAGAGTCCAGAATCCCCCAGAATTTATCAGATTGGTAAAAATTATAAAGGGAAAATGATAAATGTTAGTGGAACTTCAGAAAAATTGGCCCCTTAGAACAACGATGATGGGCTTATGAGATGAATGGTCCAGCCATGCTGGAAAGCAATTTGGAATGATGTCCCCAAAGTTCCTTACTCGATCTTGCAGAGCCTTTGACCCGACTCTATTACAAGAACTATATTCAAAAGAGATCAAAGAGAGAGGGAAAGGATCTATCTGTGCCTGTTCCTTTTGAAGTCCCTCACAAACTGAAAACAAAGTTAATAATTACCTATTGGGAAACAGTTAAACAAATTATGATAGAAAATATTATTATGTCATAAGAACCGGCAAAATGAGTAATTTCATAGGACACTGGGAGGGGATTTGTGAATTCATGCAGGGTGAAATGAGCACATCTGAGGAAAAATTTATACAATGACAAGAGCACTGGAGAGAAAAACACCTTTCAAAGATTTTAGAGCTCTGATCAATGCAACAATAAGCCATGAGTGCAGAGGAAGGAAGATGAAACACATCGCCTACCAGACGCCAGAGAGGCGATGGGCTTCAAATACAGAATGAGACAGATATATTGGACACAGCCAATGTGGAGATTTGTTTTGTTGGACTGTGCTCGCTTCTTATGGATTTCTTAAAGTTGTTCAATAAAGGGGACAATGAGACAGAAAGAGAGGGAGAGGGAAAGGGAGAGAGTGTGAGAGGAGAAAGAGAAACAGGAGAGCAGAGAGAAAGAGAAGATGGGCAAGAGTAAAAAGAAGGAGAGAGGGAAGGAGGGAGGGGAAGGGGAGAGAGAGAGAGAAAGAGAGAGAGAGAGAGACTTGTAATGATAAAGAGAAAATAAACAGTAGGAATTTATAAAGGTAAAAGTGAAGCAGTCCCTACTACCCTCATGGAGCTTACATTCTAATGGGAGAGATGCAAGATACATATAAAACACACACAAATTCCCCCTTGCATGGGAAGGCCTATTTAAGTGGGAGAATTACGGAGGAGCTGTCGGCAAGCATTTCTGCTTATTTTCAGATTGAAGAATCGGGAATAAAGAGTAGAAGCCGAAAAGAAGCAAACTGAGGCTGGCAAATTATAACAAGGAAAAGTTTCCAAACAATGAGTTTTCTCAGAGAGAAATAGGTTAAATTCTTCAAGCAAAGGCTGAGAGATTCCGAAAGGGGGATTCCAGTTCAGTGATAGGTTGGAATCAAGTCCTCCAAGGTTCCTTTCAACTCAGAGATTTCATGATTCTATAAAATCTATAAAATCCCATCTCTTTTTTGGACATCAGTTTCTTATCTGTCAAACCAGGATAATAATTTAATCCCAAAGGCCTCTTTTATTTTATTTTATTTTTCCCCCATAGGATTGTTTGTACTTTAAAGAGTTTGGCTCCCAGGGGAAGAAATCTTTTTCTGGAGGGAGACTGTCCATTCCAATCAAGGCTCTAGGAACTTATGTACTCCCCTTCCAGGAGGAAAAGTTTTGACTTCGTTTTGTCAAATAGTTTTGACTCAGTTCAGTGATGAGGTGTGATGGAGCTTTCAGTAAGAGCCGCAGAAAAAAAAGCTTTTTACTTCAAGCTTAAACAGCAATGACAGAATCCATTTCTCTACTTCTAAGAGGTAGCCCCTCAGCTGAGAATTCTAGTTAAAGCCAGAAATCAAAGCTCCTCACCTGCTTTCTAGTGAAGATACACCCGAAGCTCCCCGAAGCCCAGCAGAACATCAGAAAGCGGGGGACCGGCGGGGAGTAATACCTGGCAGAGGCTACACATCATGGGCACACAAGCCGAAGAAAACTCCGCGCCTGGTGGAGACCATATGCTTCATAAGACCAGTAGGCAACAGACATTGTCAGAACAGCACGAAGACACTGCCAGAAGACGTTGGCGGTCGTAATGTTACAGGCACGAGCTATTCCTCTTTGTGTATTCTCTAACCATATGCCTTTTCCTCAGGCTACTACACTAATTGTGTGCATGTTTGTGGGACAATGTGCCCAATGTTTAGGATAAATATGTATGGGGAGAGAGTTAATTGTTACTTTACTTACTAGACAGTTTCACTAAATGCCTTGATTTTGAACCATTTGCCCAATATTATGACCCACTAAGAAATGGGAACACACAGGTGGGGGCTTACGAGTTTCGTTGTCAAGTGGATGGAGACTCAAAGAGTCCCTTAATCATAAGTAGCCTTGGCTGAGGATCCTATCATGTACATTGGGTGTGTCTCAAAGACTATATCAACATTTCTTACCTTGGACTTCCCATAGAACCCCCCTCCCTTTGTACGTATCCATCACATCCAATTTTGTATCAAAGCTGGCTGTAGTATCTCCCTCCTTAGACTCCGGGAGAGTTAGGGTCATGTCTTATCTGATCTATCTCCCTTCCAGGGAATATAATATAGTGGATAGAACCTTGTCATTACAGTCAGAAAGATCTGAGTTCAAATTCGGTTTTCATATTTATTAGCTATTTGACTGTGGCTTTAGCTTCTTTGTGCCTCAGTTGAAAAGTTTGGAAAATGGGGACGGTGATACTTATGGTATCTGGCTCATAAGGTTCAAATTATGTATGTGTTTCTCTGTGTATATGTTTATAGACACACAATATAGAAGTATAATGATCTTAGTTCAACTTAATAAACTCTTATTAATAAGTGACTTTTATTATAATGCTGTGGAGTTTACAGATCACTATATATATACACACACAGGATAATTATCACTGCACGTATCACATATATCACATATATGTATAATGATCTGTAAATTGTACAACCCTATCTAAAGGTGACATTAATAAATCTTTGTTGAATTAATGATAACAACAATTGACTGACACAGAGTTGTGAAGTTCACAGAGTATTTTGACTCTGAGGTGAGTCAGTGTTTCATTGATCCCATTTTCGTTCGACGACTTCCTCAGAATCAAGAGACGAGTCCGGGCTGTCAGACCCCAAACTCAGCGTCCCTACCACAAACCCACAGGACGAGGGTGGTCCGCGTTTCAGGGACCACGGCCTCGGGTTGCCCGGCTTTATTTCAGAAGGAAAACCGGGCTGATTGGTCAGAGGCAGGGCTGGCTGGAGACGAGGGGGCCTTGGCTGCAGTGGAATACTGGAGAGCTTGGTGGGGAGGGAGGGGGAAGGAGAGGACAAATTGGGAGGGAAAAAACCCAAGAAAAGCCTGCAGGATCAATCTTTCACTGAGTGAGAGGAGATGACGGGTGTCTGGCTAAGGTTCCCTGCGGTTGGTAGTGACTTTTGGAAAGGTACCACGAAATCAAATTAGAACTAGGCATCTGCTGAACACAGGCAACGTTTCAATTAATGGGCAGCTGATTTTCTGGGAGAGATTAGTGTCATTTCAAATCCTCGCCCCATCCCTGCTTTACAGGAATACGGAGGGGAGGAGTGGAAGAGAGTGAGCTCCGCAGAGATAAATGACATATACATTTTGAAAGGAATTATTATTGCTATTAATATCAACCTAAGAAATACTTGTCTTTATCACAGAATGAAAGTCTAATCCAGTGAAATCCATGGTAACCAGCCAGCTTGGAGTGGGATCTCAGGGTGTTACAATGGAGGGGAAAAAAGCATGGAGAGTTGGGTTTAGAGGACAAATCTGAATCCCAGTTTGATCTATGAGCCATGTTTTCACAGACTGAGAGATTTCAGCGAATGTTAGCCAATCCCACCGGAGGGAAACTGAGACCATGAGTTGCTAAGTGATTTTTCAGGAGCTAATTGTAGCTATTGGCTACCATCTGGGTGGTTCTCTCAGGTCAGGAAAGCACGTCATACCTCTGACGTCCTTTGATCTGTAGAACAACTGTGGGGCTAGTCCTGTTATTTTATTTTATTTTTTGCCGAGGCAATTGGGGTTAAGTGACTTGCTCAGGGTCACACAGCTGGGAAGTGTTCAGTGTCTGAGGCCAGATTTGAACTCCTGACTCCAGGGCTGGTGCTCCATCCACTGCTCCATCTAGCCGCCCCCAGTGCTGTTATTAACTTGACTTTATGGATTAGGAAAGTGAGTCTGAGTAAGTAGCAGGATTTGAACTCGGGGCTTCCCGATTCCAAACCTGGCTACTGAGCCGCCCGAGGCAGCCCCTGTAATTCCAGCCTCCCGGAGTCTCATTTTCCTCCCACGTGGGACGAAGAGACCGTACTCCGTGGCTCGAGGATCTTTTCCCAGGGCTAATATTGCCAATCCAACTGTCAAGGCTTATCATGGAGTCGAGGCTTCCTGAAGCCTACGGAGCCGGCTCCAGAGTGACTTTTATGGCTCGTCTCCAGGCTGGAAGAACAAAGGTAAGGGCCCCGCTGGAAGGGAGAATGTCACAATGTAATAAACACCGGCTTATTGCGTCGCGGCGGAGAATGTCATCAGTTAATGAAAAGAGAACGCCGCCGGCGAGCGTCTCTGGTGGGCACCCGTCGGCCTTGGGCCGGCCGCAGCTCGGGGAGGGGCCGGGCCGGGGCAGCGCCCTTGTCCTCTTATTCTCTTTAATTGTTTTTGGCCAATAGTCACCGAAAGCGGGAAGGAAGTCAGCAAATCTGAGTCATTCCGGGAACCAATGGGCTTCCTCCCAAATCCGTGCCCTGGGAGGGCAAGCAACACGTGGGAAACCTCTCAGGCCAGGACAAAAGGGCAGGATGGGGGCTCTCCTGGGCAGCCGGACACCTGGGCTCCCTGCAGCCTGGAGCCTTCTTCCGCAGGGGCCCGGTGGCGGGCGCGCTGAGAAGCCGGGGACCGCAGAGGCCATTGAGAGAGCTCTCCTAACTCAGATGGCCTAAGCTAGCCCACTTGCCCTGCCAACCTTACAGCGCTAATTAATAATAGCTAACATTTACACAACGCTCCAAGGTTTGCAAAATGCTGCCCACACATGCTCCTTTACCGGGTCACAGTTCTCTTGGGAGGTGGGGCTGTTTTTCTCCCCAGTTTACAGATGAGGAAACTGAGGCTAACACCCTTTAAGTGACTTGGAAATCTCCAAAGCCGAGATTTAAACTCAGTTCCCGACTACTGCACCACCTAGCTGCTGTGATGATTAGTTCTCCCCATTGAGGCTCTCACAATAGACAATAGCCCCAGATCCTTTTCAGACTAACTTGTCTGTCTAGACACACGTCCCACATCTTTTACCTGTTAAATTGATTTTTGAACCCAAGTGTAAGCCTTTAAATTCATCCCTATTGAATTATATCTTATTAGATTCAGCTCCATCCTCCGGCCTGTCAAGATATTTTTGGATCTGGACTCTGTCATTCTCGGTGTTCGTTATCCCTCCCGTGTTTGTCATCTGGAAATCTGATAAATGTGACATCGACACATTCATCAAAGTCACCGATGGACAGGCTTTTCGCGGGACCCCCCGCGATCCCCGGACGCCCAACCGGAGACCCCTCTGCAGGCCGACCCGGGGCCATTAGCCGTGGCTCCTGCAGCCTCCAGCCTAATTCCAAATACATTTACTGTAATTGCGAGACAGTCTAACTCTCCTTTCGGGAGCACTGACCAGAGAGAGACCCGATCAAATGCTTTGGCTAAAAGTCAACCGTGTGGAGAGGTCTCCTGATTTACTGCCGCGGCCGTCTCGTTCGACAAGGGAAGGAGGGTCAGCTAATGCTACGTGGATTTTGCTTTTCAGTAATTTTTATTGACCTGTTTTGTTCCTACGTGACCTACACTTTCCAGTGGACTCCCTTGCTTCCCTCTCCATCAGCTAGCCCTTATTCACAAGGAAAAAAGAGAAAAAATTCAATCAGCTCAGTAATACTTGCACTCTGACCTTAAGTCGGAAGTTTTCTGTAGTGTTTCGCATCCATAGTCCTCCAGCTCTGCAAAGAAGGGACACAAAGAAGGCTACTTCCTTGTCGCTCTTTTCTGGGACCAAACTTGGTTCCTCCAGGATGCAGAATTTCTTTCCATTTGTTGGATTCTTGCTGTTCTTGCCCTTTACATCTGGGGATTGTTTTCCCGCTTCTGCTGACTTCACTTTGCATCATTTCATCTTGATCTTTCCAGGTTTTTCTGTCTTCATCATATTGTTTCTGTTCTATTACATCCCCAATCAACAGACATTGACTTTGTTTGCAGGTCACGTAAAATGTGCCGCTCTAAACATTTAATGCATGTGGGGTCTTTTTCATCATTCACCTCTTAATAGTAGAGTCTTTGCTTTCAAAGGGTCTGAATTTTCTAACCTCTTTATATATATATAAGACAGGTAGAAGTCAAGGGTCTTTCTCCAGCCTCTCTGAAATCATCCTACTGGTCGTTTCTTACAGAACAATAATATTCCATAACATTCATATATCATGACTTATTCAGCCATTCCCAACTGATGGCCACCCACTCAGGTTCCAGTTCCTTGGTGTTGGTTATATTCCTTCCCCATTATTGTTGTTTTTCATCCTTCATTTCTGAAGAGGGTCAATCACATCACGGGACAGGAAAACCCAAATTGGGCAAATCAACAAGCATTTATTTCACATGCACCTTGGGCTGGGCTCTGTGAGAAGGACTGGGAATCCAGCTGTAAGCAAAAAATATGGTCCTTATTCTCCTGAGACTTTACATTCTAATTGGAGAAGATAACAGGAAAAAAGGGACTCAAAAGCAGGGGTAGCAGTGGGAGGGGAGGGCACCCATCTAAACAGAAAAAGGGAAAATTTAGACAGTCAGGAGCAGATCCAGGAAAAACATGTGCATGGTTGGCCTGGGTACTTCTTAAAATGGCCAGGAAGGATGAAGAATGAGCAAAGGTCATTTGGCGATTAAGAGCTCATCGGTAACCATGGAGAAGACAACTTTTGTGGAATTATGCTTTAGAATAGAGGGAGAGGAGAGGAAGTGGAGGCTGCTAATCCAGACAGCTTTCTCAAGGAACTGAGAAGAGAAAGGGAGAAAAAATACAGGTTTATTTAACAGGAATAGTGGATCAAATGAGGATTTTTTTTTAAGGATGGGAAAGACCTGGTTATGTTATTTTGTATTAGGGAAGAATTCAGCAGATAGGGAAGATTGAATATTACAGTAGATATGACATGGCATATGCTGGAAATATGCTGGAAATAAACAGAAGGTAGAAGGACCAAGGATGCATGTGATGGGTTGTCTTGGCAAGGAGAAGAACTACCTCTTCATGGGAGACAAGGGTGAAGGAAGGGATAGGGGAGGAAGACTTCTGAGTGCTATGAGATAGAAGCAGGAGCTCCCAGACAAGGACCTGGAGTCTGGGAGAAAGACAGAATAAAGAAGTGAAAAGGAGCAACCAGATGGATGATGGGAATGTTTAGTGATGGCAGCAAAGTAGGGTGTGCTAGGCGTAAGGGATCAGCCAATCACCTTCCGCTTCTTACAAAAATGCACAGAAAAAATGGGCATTCAAAAACACTGTTGGATGTTGTTAAAGACAATCATTTTTTAGTTCTTGTGAAAAGACAAGGGTTTTGGCAGTTGTACCACCAATATGAGGCAACAGTGCAATATGATAACCAAGAAAGTGATTTCAACTTTTACTTGCATTCATTAAAGCAGAATGATCAGGGCTGGGAATAATCAATCTCTACCTAAATCAGAATTGTAAGTCAGAGAGACTATGCAGATCTCTGGAGGAAGGATGCTCAATAGGACTAGAGTTACTTTATTTGGTGGGCTCAAATTGTCTATTCATTTAAATCAATTATTCAATCAATAAACATTGATTAAGCACCTACTCTATGCCAGCTACTATGGTAAGTGCTGGGGATACAAAAAGAGTGAAAAGATAGTTTGTGTCCTCGCAGAGATTATAATCTAATGGTGAGGGAATAAATTGCAAACAAATAAGTGCAAAGCAAGCAATATAGAGGATAAATAGGAAATAAATAACAGAGGGAGGGCACTACAATGGCAAGGGATTAGGGAAGGGTTCGTATAGAAGGTAAAATTTTAGTAGGGACTTAAAGGAAGGGGTTGATAGATGGTGTGGATGAGGGAAAGTGTTCCCAGCATTTACAAATAAATTTGTTTTGAGCATTGTGATCCCACGTACTTGTAAGGGATGTTGGTGGCCACTCTTGAGTAGTGCCAGATATTTATATGAGCAAATCATCTGGGTGGGGAAAATGAGCCAAAAAACTGAAATGTTCCTTCAGATTATACTCAGGCTTTTTGTTCCAGGAACAAATCTTGGGCACAGCCCCTTCAAATATCTAGGTATATTATTCAATTTGTCTCCAGACAGTAGAAATAGCACTTATGGCTGGAAATTACAAGAATGCAGACTTAATTTTATCATGAGTAAAAATTTTTCTGATAATGAAAGCTGCCCCAAACCAGAATGCTTTGCCTTGGATGTCACATTACAGCATTTCCAGGCTGCTCACATATCAGTCTTACTCTTGCCCTCTAACTTCCAGTCAGATTTTTCTGCTTTCTGTTATCCTGTACCCAACCTTCTATGTCTCTCTCACCTTGCTTTTGCACAGGCTGTCTGCCATACCTAGAATGCATTTCCGCTCAATGGCACCACCTAGAACCCATTCAGGGGTCCTTTCAAGAGCCTTCTCTTAAAGAACGCTGTTCCTGATTTCCCCGTTCTTTGTGCTCCCTCCCATTGAGGCAGTTGAGGCAGCAGGAGATTGAGCATTTAAGCCTGACAAAAGGAAGACCTAAATTCAAACGTGATCTCAGTTACTTACTAGTTATATGATCTTGGCCAAGTCACTTAATATCTGCCCACTTCAATTTTCTCAACTGTGAAATAGGGATAACAGTACCTACCTTATAGGATTGTTGAGAGAATTAAATGAGATATTTGTAAAACATTTAGCAGAGTGCATGGCACATAATAAATTAATAAACATTAATAATAAATAAAAAGCATGAACAAATATTTGCTTCCTTCCTCTGAAATTAATTTGCCTTTATCTTATATTATTTCATATTTTCTTCATGGATACATATTATTTTCAGCAGTAGAAAGTACATTTTTAGGGGTTAAGGCCATTTAACATTTTTTTCCTTTGTAGACTCAACATTTAACCCAGTGTCTTACAGCTAATACATGCTTAGTGATTAGTTTTCTTCATCACCTAGAACTTGTGTGTGTGTATGAGAGAGAGAGAGAGAAAGAGAGAGAAAAAGAGAGGAAGGTTTAGAAAACTCCCACTATGGAATATTCTCTCTACCAATACAGATCAGCCATTCTTCTTCAACTTAGAGTCTTACTTAGGGAATTTCCTCATACACTGAGAAGTAAACTGTGAGAAGTCACAGAGCCTATTGGTGCCAAAGGTGAGACCTTGACTCAATTCTTTCCAATTCCACTTCTCTATCTAATGTACCACAATTTCTTTCTGGAGCATAGTAATAATGATGATGATGATGATGATGATGATGATGATGATGATGATGATAGCTTTTACATCCCACTTTTAGATTTGCTAAATGATTGAAAAATATTATCTTGTTAAAGCTTCCCACCAGCTCCGAGAGCTAAATGTTATTATATTTTACAATTGGGGAAAATGAGTGAGACTTGCCAGAGTCACACTATTCATGTCCAAGGGTAGATTTGAACTCAGTTCTTCTTGACTCAACATACAGGGATGTATGTAATGATGACTAAATGCTGGATGGGTCAGGGTCATAAAGGGTGGATGATGCTATTGTGGGAAGCCAGGTTCAGGCTTCTTGCTCGGGGAAGGACTTGGACGTAACCTCTTCCAGTGTCCCGGGGAATTTTCAGCTTCCGTGATGGGAAGAAAGAGAAAGGGACTGAGGGCTGAAGTCCAGCTCTCCCTGCTTTGCCATCCTGCAGCTGGTCCAGCCCGCTCCGGTAAATCAGCTTCTGGGTAATCGCTGCACAAAGATACTGATTTCCTGTTGGGGTCAGTATACGACACAATGTTTTCTTTGTCTTTAGTTATTCCCAGGAATTATCCTAGAAACTAATTACACGGCACCCTGCTTAAAGGCTGGCGAAGCCCCGTTCTCCCCCCTTTCCATCTCATTTCCAAGGCAGGCTGATACAATGGACAGAGCGCTGGTTTGGGGACCGACAAGTCCCGAGTTTGAATCCAGCTTTGGAAACTCCCTGGCTGTGGGAGACTCCGGTTCTTCTCGTCAGATCTCATAGACAACCTCTCAGGCCCCTTCTAGCTCCGAATGATTCTGTGAACCGCCCAAGGAACCTGTGAACTCCCTCAGAGGAGGGGACGCTCTTTAGGAAAGTTGAGTCACTTCTTTGGTGGCAAATGGCCGGGAAGCCTCTCAGGCAGGAACTAGCCCCGATCTCTGCTGCCCCGGCCCTTCTGTTCTCGCCGTCTCATTAATACGGTGGCGGAGGAAAGACCCAAGATGGGGGGAGGCTGAGACCGTGCCAGGGCCCTCCCTCCCTGCCAACCCCGCCTTGCGGAGCCTTAGCCTGTGACTTGGTCGTCACGGACATCTTTCGTTTCTCATCTCTGTCTGTCTCTGTCTCTGTGTGTCCCCTTCTCTCCATAATTTCCAAGTTAACTGAGCAGAAAAAAGTCTCTGGATTCCAATGAAGAGGATTTGGTTCATATAAAACTTTATATGAGTCCACATGTTTATGTGCCAGGGGCAGCTTCTCATACATGTGTGTGAATGCACATGTGTGTTTGTGCTCACGCCCACATGTGTGTAAAGGGAGGGTTGGAAAGTAACCACTGGTGTCTATATGGACATAGAAGTTTATATTCACAAGAGAGAGAACAGACTGCTGGAGAATAAACAGTTGGTGTGGAAAAGCATTTGCACTCACAAAGTGCAAGTGAAAAAAGCAGGCTAGCATATAAGCCATTCACTGTGAGTGTGTGTGTGTGTGTGTGTGTGTGTGTGTGAATGTCTGAGTGTATATTTGTGTGTGAGAGAGTGTGTGATTATGTGAGTGTGTGCGACACTGTGTGAGTGTGAATGTCAAAGTGTGTATTTGTGTGTGATTATGTGAGTGTGTGTATGATTATGTGAGTGTGTTTATGTGATTGTGTGAGTATGTGTGATTGTGTGTGTGACACTGTATGTGAATGTGTGTGTGAGTGTGAATGTCTGAGTGTGTATTTGTGTTTGTGTGAGAGTGTGTGATTATGTGAGTGTGTGTGTATGTTTTTGTGATTGTGTGAGTGTGTGTGATTGTGTGTGTTTATGTGAATGTGTGGGTGTGAGTGTGTGTGACTGTGTGAGTGTGATTATGTGAGTGTGTGTGTGATTGTCTGAGTGTCTATGTGTGAGCGCGTGATTGTGTGAGTGTGTGCGCACTCAGACATGCGAGAGGGGCCATAATCACGTTTCTCATCTCCCTTTCCCCTGCCTGCGTAAGCGAGCCCGCGTCAAACAGCGCGGATAAGGCGAGGCTGCGTCATCAGCCCCTGGCTCCCTGGGCATTGGTATTCTCCCGCCGTGCGTGCTTCTTGCCCGCGTCTGGGACTCTGCCTGGCCCCGGAGCCGCGGGAGGCTCACGGAGGGGGCGGGGAGGGCAGAGCCCAGAGCCCTGCATCTGGGGAGGCTGGAGGGAGCTGCGGAGGGGAGGTGGGGGCAGGGCTTCCGAGCATTCTCTTCTAATCTCCTTGCTTGGGAGACACACAAAACACCAATTTTTCAGCAGCCCGAGAGCAGAAAGGACATGATTTAGGCAGACAGCTCCCAACAGCAGCTGCCGAAAGCAGCAGCCCTAATAAAGTAGGATGAGGTGAGGGAATTGGGGTTTGGCGCCTTAATCTCCCCCATCTGCAGGATACAGGGCTTGAAGTCGGCTTAATGTTTAATAATAATAACACTAATGGCAGCGCTAGCTTGCATTTATGCCCCTTCACCTGCAACATCTCATGTGAGCATCACAACAGTCAGTGAGACAGGAAAGGGGGCTTCATTGAACCCCTTTTCCGTAAGGTCCAGGGGGTGCTGCCATTCGACCTTAGGTTTTGCTCATCTGGAAAGGAGAGAGTCAGAACCGGAAGCCGAATCTCCTTTCTCCACGTCCAGGACGAGGCAGGGGCAAGGCCGGGAGTTTTCAGTAGGGAGATGCTGATTTTAGGGGTTTCAAGGAGCTTCATTCAGCACGGGGCACCCTGATTTGCAGGGTCCCCGAGTCAAGGTACTCAATGGATCCCCATTCTGAGCCCCTGCTGATATACACATACACATACATACATATACACACACACACACATATATTCCTTGTAATACTCAGAGGAAAATAAAGTAATTATTCAAAGCAAAGGCATTCATTTTTAAAAATTAAAATGTATTTCAATTAACAAGCATTGATTTACTCTCTCTCCCATCTCTTCTCATCCACTGGGGGAAAAAAAAAGAAAAGCTAAATCCTTGTAACAAATATGCAGAGTTAACCAAAACAATTGATCATTCTGACAACAATCTAAAATGTACGTCTCGTTTTACTTCTTGAGTCCAGCAGCAGCAAGGAGATGCCGTGGTAGCTAGAGTTCCTGGCCTGGAGTCACCTGAGTTCAAATCTAGCCTCGGATGCTCACCAGCTGTGGGCCCCTGGCAAGTCAGTGTATCTCTTTGCCTCAGTTTCCACATCTGTAAAATGGGGTCGACAATAGCATATCCCTCTCAGGGTTTTTGTGAGGACTGAATGAGATCCTAATTGTAAAGTTCCTGGCACATGGGAAACGCTGCGTCGATTGGCAGCTACCCTTCTCCTCCTCCTCATTATTGCTACCTCTGGAGGTGAGCAGCAGGATCATGACTGGTCATTGAATCAGAGCTTGTGCCACCTTTCCCTAAAAGCCTTAGGGCCCACATGCCCACAAACAAGCGACCATCAGGGGCAGGAGCAGAAGCACATGGGGGACACTCGGAGCCCCAGCCTGGGAGAAGCCGCCATTCTCTGCGGCCGGGGACACCGCCCCGGCCCCTCTGGGCCTGATACTGTTTGTCCACCTGACGTTGCCCCCCCACCTGTGCAGGTGGCTTTCTCGGCAAAGGCTGAAGCTGCCAGGTCATCTCAGTGGTCATGGGGCCATTGGGGAAAGCCTAAGGAGCCTTCTCAGAATCACATCTTTAAATGCATAAAATAAAATACACAGGTCTACAAAGGAAACCACTTCCACTGAAAACTACTTCTCTGTCTGTCTGTCTATCTATATCTATCTAATTAACAGAATCAAAAAAGAAACTCATTTATGGAGTGATCTGCATGTTTCTTGTTTTATATAGAGAGCATTAGGAAAATTTTTCTTCCCAAGTGCTAAATCCTTTCCCCTTTTCTTTCTCCCTCTCTTCCTCTCTTCCCTTCCCTTTCTCCTTTCTTTCTTTTCTTCCTCCCTCCTTCCCTCTTTCACTCCATCTCTCCCTTCCCTCCTTCTCCCTCCTTTCTTTTCTTTCTTCATCTATCCCTTTTTCCTTTCCTTTCCCTTTCTTTCCTTCCTTCCTTCCTTTCTTCCTTCCTTCCTTCCCCATCTAGCCACTCCCACGGCCTTTCATAAGAGTACATAGCCACTTAAAGCTTAAAACAGTTTTGAGTTCCCCCTTACAAATAGAATGTATGTTCCTTAAAGGCCAAAGTCTTTTGCTTGAGTCTCTGCATCCCTAACACCAAGTTCAGTCTCTTGTACTTAGCAGGTATTTAAAAATGCTCTTAACTCTTTACAAACATCAGCTTCCACCCCAGAGCTTGGTCCCTCTCCCAAGCCTTTGTGTGGCTGCACCTGTTTATGGAACAATTAAGACCCAGCACCCGAGGGTTGTCAGTGATCACTGGGAAAAGAATGTTCATGACACAATAACAGTAAATTACATTTTTATAGTATAAAGAGCTTTAATAATAACAATAGTCAGTACATAGGGAGCCCTCTTTACAAAGTCCTTGACAGATTATTTCCTTGATCCCCTCTACAATCTTGGGTGGTGGGTACTATTATTCTTTCCATTTTATAGCTGGGGAAATTGAGGATGAAAGCGATCAGATGATATACTCAGGGGTTACAGAACTAGTACTATCTGAGGTAGGATTGAATCCAGGCTTTCCTAACTTTAGACTCCACAACCAGCTGTCTCTAACTGAGGAAATGAACACCAGAGAAGACAAGTCATTTTGGCTCGGGGACAATTAGGGCTCGGGGACATGGGGAACTTGGTGGCAGGAGTTGAGTGGAAGTCAAATCATTGCAGAGTCACCCTAATCAGTCCTCCTCTTCCTCTCAGAACCCTTCTTTCCTTCTCTTTGTGTGTAACAGCTAGAGGAAGGATTAGTTGGGCTACATCTGAGCCCCGAAGGCTGAAAGAATGAAGAAATGAATTCACTGATTTGGGTCTCCCTGTCTTCACCAAGGATGACTCAGTGACTCCTAATGAGAGGGGGCAAAAGCAGGGTCACTCTCAACAGTGAGTTCATCAGCAGAGCCCCCTATAAGGCAACACAAAGCTGTCTTTTGAAACACTCAAAGGGGGATTTTCAATGAATGACAAAAAACATTTATTAAGCACTTGCTGTATGTGGGGCACTGTGAAATATGAAATCAGAACCAAGGCAGCTCTTTGAGAGTAAGAATTGTTTTTGGCCTTCCTCTGTGTTTTCACCTCTCAGAGAAGCTCTGGATGGGCAGAGTAGGTGCTTAATGAATCCTAATTACCTGGACAGTTCCCCTCCTCAAGAAGTTTACATTACACAAACAGGAAGTGATGGTTCCGAAGAGAATTATGGGCTGAAAAGTAATAAAAGTAACATTTGGAGAAATAGGCAAGTTCTTCTGATATGGCCTTCACTTGGGCAATGGTGGAGTTTGAGTTGAGTTCTCTACTTAGAGCAAGAAAAGGAGGTGGGGAGGAAATCTGGCAGGTGAAAGAGTAACTGGGGTGAAGATGAGGGAGTGAGAGCTGGGGGGCTTAGTTCCTCCAAGGCCTGGGGTGTAATCGCCTCAAATTATTCCAACGGAGGAGAGGCGGTGAGGAGGCAGGTCAGTGGGAGACACAATTTTCAGGGTCCGCCCCCTTCAAGGCTGTAGAAATCAACTAAGAAACACCAGGGACCTCCAGCTCTCCAGCAGCCCACAATTCTCGTGGCCTCTTGTTTCATTCTTAAGGCATAAATTATTCACACTGTGCTTATTAGGACTTTATCCAGACAACTTAAAAACAACAGAAAACGCTGGGGGTGGCGAGGGGAGTGCAGGGAGAGAACAAGGGCCAGCCAACAGAGAAAATGCCAGGACAGCAGCAGTCCTCAACCTTTTTGAGAACAGGACTCTGTTCTTTATTATTACTAAAAACCTGTTTAACGGAAATTCAAAGACTCTTTCTTCTGTGAGACAAACAGGAAAATAATGGGCAAATTGAATGTTACCTAGTTATTCTCTCCCTGCTCTCAGGAAGGAGGTCTTGACCTTTGATTTCATTGGCACAGCTGAGATCTGCTTAAAAAGGCCAAAATCTCCCACTGCAGTCAAGGCCATCTCCGGTCATCCCCATCTCTCCCTGGCCACTGGACCCAGATGGCGCTGAAGGGGAAAGTGAGGCAGGGGACCTTGCCCACCTTCCCTCGCTTATATCCAATTCACTTCCATGTCATTCCTAAATCATAGCCCTCTTTGAGAATGGAAGACAGCAAGAGCACAGGGAACTCCCAGGTGAGCAAACTCCCTCCATCAGTGCAGCTTGGTACCTAGGCTGTGACCTAGAATCTCACCAAGATGGCCAAAACACCGAAGGGGTAACATCTGACTTCAGGTCTTCCTGACTGGGAAGCCAGTCTTCTCGTAGGGGGACCCCTTTTTAATCCTATAAACTTTTCATGGATTCGTACATTATAGTAGTTGTACAATTAGCATCTGTCGATGGAGAAAATTCATGAACAAAAAGCTGTTTGGAATTCAGTGGTGCTTTTAAATAAATTTGTATTTTATTCACTGCAGCAGCATCTGCATACATTTGAAAAATAGTGCGTCTTTCTGAGAGGCATTATTTATTCAGCCTACAGAAGGCATGCCGGCTTATTTATTATACTGAGTCATGTTGCATATTTTCACGGAGCTAAAGAGAGATCAAAATGACAATGTTCAGTGTGTTTACGGATTTGAGGACCCCTCGTGATATCTTTGGGGCTCTTTAGGGGGACGCTGCCCACTGCAATGGAATCCTTCCTCCTTCTATACCAGCAAACTCTTCTTTTTCTTGCCTTTGACTTCTAATCCCCTTGTCTTTATGGCTATAATTCCCTATTAGATACTTCTCATCCTGGCCAAACACCAAGGCTTCCATGTCAGTCAATGGTCAGTCAATGAGAACTTATTGAGATCTTATTATGTGCCAGGCACAGTCATGAGCAGTAAGGATGTAAAGAAAGGCAAAAAGTCCTTGCTCCCAAAAGAATTTATGTCCTTCTTTTCTCCCTCTTTCCTTCCTTCCTTCCTTCCTTCCTTCCTTCCTTCCTTCCTTCCTTCCTTCCTTCCTTCCTTCCTTCCTTCCTTCCTTCCTTCCTTCCTTCCTTCCTTCCTTTTTCTCTCTCTCCCTTACTATTATTCCTCTTAGAGGGTACCACAGAGCCAAAATTCTATCAAGAGAGGCAGCATTCAAACAAGACACCGACAGTGTGAATCTCAGAGGGAAGGCTTTAGCAGTGGAGAAAGGGGAGAGCAGACTGGGCAGAGACCTCTCTCAGAGAATGAGATTAGGAGTGAGTTCTGAAGGAAGCCAAGGAGTCCAGGAAATGAAGGGGATGAAGGGGCCAGTCAGCGAAAAGGTACAAAGCCAAAAGATGAAGCATTTTGTGTGAAGAATGGCCCATAGGTTAGTGTCTCTGGATCTTGGAGAACAGGAGCTAAAGAAGACTCACAAGGTAGCTGGGACCGGTTTCCAAAAGACTTTAAAAGTTGTATTTGTTCCTGGAGGTTCTAAGGAGGCCCTAGAGCTTATTGAATGGGGAGAATATGGTCAGAGCTGTGTTTTAGGAAGATCATTCTGACAACTGATTGGAGGATGGGGAGTGGGAGGAGGGACATGGCAGGCAGGCCATAGGCTGCAATTGGAAGAATTCAGGTGAGAGATGATGAAAGTCTTCATCTGTGAGTGGAGAGAAGGGAAATGTCTGAGTGGTATGAAAGCAGAATCAAGACATAGCAAGAAATCGTGCAGGTGGGCTGAGTCCAAATAAGGCGGTTTTGAGCCCAAATGATGGGGTATGGTGGAACCTGTGGCAATTCCTAGGGAAGTCTGGAAGGCAGAGAGAGGCCTTGGGATGGGGGAAGAGAAGGGATTCGGTTTCAGACATGGAGTTTAGAATGTCCCATAGGCAGCAGAAGATGTGAGACTGAAAGTTCGGAGGATTATGGGTCAATAAATGGATTGGGGAATTATCTGCACAGAGATATTCATGAAATCTATGGGAATTGATTAGATCTCCAAGAGTAGGAAAGGAGAAGAAAGGGGACCTAAAACACACCTGTGGGGGGTCACTCATGGCTAGGAGGACTGGCCTGGATAAAGAGCCAGCCAAGGAGCACTAGGAGAGGTCCAAAAAGGAAGACTTGGTTCAAGTCCAGGGGACTGGACTAGCACTAGTGGTGCTGGGCGGTAGGATGATGGTCTGGACCAGTACCAGGCTGGAGGAGGAACGAGAAATAAAGGTCAGGGAGAACATCCAAGAGGAGAGAATGATCTCTAGTGTCTCAGGCTTCAGGGAGTCCCAGAAGGATGAGGATTTGGCCTTTGGATCGGGCAATTACAAGAACATTGGTCAGTCACTTTGAGGATTGCCATTTCAGATGGATGATGACCTTGGGAGACTGACTACCAAAGGTTTAAAAGAGATCAAGGGGATAGAAAGGAGAAAGACCCAGTGTGAGCAGGGTTGCAAAGAATTGAAAGGGAAGAAACAATGGATGAGAGTTAGTGGTTTGGGACAAGCCAGGGTTGGCTTTTTGGTTTGGGTTTTGTTTTATTTAAGGATGGAAGAAAGGATGGATGACATCTCCGTAAAGAACAAGGAAACAATGAGTAGCTTGGGAGAGATTGGAAATGAGAGAGAGAGAAGAAGGGGAGAGGAGACAATTTGCTGGGGAAGATGGGATGGGGTGGGCTGACCGTGGCAAGGAGAGGGGGCACCTGTTCATGTGAGCTTGGGGTGAAGGAGGCAATAGTGGGAAGACTTAGGAATGCTGGGAGAAGATGTGGCTCCTTTTTAGTATGTAATGAGGTTCTCAGATGAAAGGATGAAAAGGGGGCTACAGGAGGAGTGAGGAAGGAGGCGAAGCTTGATAAATGAGCTTGGGGGTCTATTCATAGGGCTGGCTCCCTGAAAAGAAGCATTTTTCCGGCAGCAGGGTTGGCAAATCTTGCAGGAGTCCAGATGCCGACATGCTCCCGTCGCCATTCTCCAGAGTTTTGCAGCCCAGTGTAAGGGTTTGGCCCTTCATATTTGATCAGATTTGCAGGTCGCGAGGGGCAATTTGTAGAGACAATACACTGAGATTGCATTTACTCCTGGTGGAGGGTAAGCTTTTCTGCTGCCAGCGGATCATTCTCCAGCTTAGAAGGGATATCAAACTTTGTGTAGACTCATCTGTACTGCCTAAAGGATTTGGAGTAGCTCATTTGCATATGAAAAAGCCAAGAAAGCATCTGACGTGACAGCAGAGATAATGAATTTGCCCCCAGGCCATCTGTACCTTTTCTCCAGCCATTCAACTATACAGAGCCACACGAGAACCTTAGGACTAAAAAAAAAAAAATGATGGGGGAGGACCCCAAATCTCTGGCCTGTTTGGTGATTGGAGGCAAATGACCACTGCCTCAGTTTGCAGAGATGAAGGTTTGGAAAACAATTGAATAGTCTCCATAAGTCAGAGTGAGATCTCTTAGCCAGGTACCTAGCCACAGATTCCCTGGAAAGACCAAACTCCTGACTCTTTCCTCCTTCCTCTTCCTTCTTTCTTGTTTTCCACAAGCTAAGCCCTCAAGGTTACAGAACTAGAGAAGCTACCTTCAGTCCTGGCCCAAGATCCTCTGAGCAGAGCAATCCTCTCCCCAAGGATAGCACCTAAATTGGGAGCAGAAAGTAGCAGAAACCAAAGCTATTCATTGGAAGGTCAACCCAGGGAGTCTAATGGGTAGCTATGCCCAGAGAGGAACGAGCCCTGCCCAACAGTAAGCAGGGAGATTGGGTTCTGCAATTTGTGACCGGGCACACATGCCCGTGCCCCTTACATTAAGACCACGTTCTAAGTTTGAACCCATCCTTCCCATGGATGCTGTGCCCATATGGGACAGAATATGCCCCCGATTTGCAGGATGAGTGTTTTTGTACCTGATCTTTTTACCATGGCATCTCAGTGAACCCCTAGAGCCAGCCTGGCCCAGTATTCCTTGGGGTTGGAAGTAGCACCTGGGACAGCGCTCAGCTGCTCTGGGGGAAGGTAGGGGATACAGGGAAAAACTGGGAATGCCCTGAGCTCAGTGAGTGATGCTGATGTGAGCAGGAAGCAGAGTGTCTAAGCACTGCAGGATGGCAAAGGTGGAAGGCTATGGAGAAATAATGAGCCCACACGGTTTTTGTAATGAGGCTGCCAAGGTTCTAAGAGGAGACGGGACTAGCGCTAGTGGTGCAGGGCAGCAGGATGGTCTGGCCCACTACTGGCTGAAGGAGGAATGAGAAATAAAGGTCAGGGAGGCAGGAAACGACCCCACGGGTGTTAGGGCGTGCACTAAAAGGGCCACATCAGGTCTCCAGGGGCTCCTAAGTCTCAGCATCCATACACGGGAGATTGGGGAACAACCACTCAAGTCAGGATTCACCAGTTCCCAGTCATCACCCCGATGCTCACAAGGACCCTCCGCTTCAGGCATTATTTCCATTTCACAGATGAAAAGCCTAGGAAACCCCCCACCCCGGGGAAGTCGAGTGGTCTGCCCAATGTCAGCCAGGCAGCAAGGAGGGAGCAAGGACTCCAGCCCATGGCTGAGGGTTTCAAGGTCTGCACCATAGCCACTCCACAGACAAATGCGGTTGACTCAACACTGCAGTAATTCTCTGATTGAGAATCTTGGCTGAGCTTCCAGGAGTTGATTTTATCATTCCCACTGGAAATTCAAGAACACAGAGAGCTTTCCAACTCCTGAGAATGAGACCAAGAGCTGGGGTTCAGACAGTGTTTGAAAAGCTGTGGTTCTGACAGTTTTGTACATTAATGTGGAGGTTCTCGGGTTGATAACCAGGAATAGTTTATCTGGGACACAAATTTTTTCCTTTTTTGGGGGGGAGAGGGAATGAGGGTAGGCAGCAGAAGGGCTGCTTCAGCTGAGCCACCACAGGGGCAGTCACACTAAGAGAAGGTTCAGTCAGACTGGGGTTGGGAGAGATGTTGGACCCCTCAAGAGAAGAGTCATGGCAACATGACCCTGGATGGTGGTGGTCGGGCCTTGCTCCACCACAATGGCAGCACCGTCTGGCAAAGTGCGAGGATGATGGTCATATCCCCAGACTGGTTCCCTGAGGACAAAAACCCATTCACCCCATGGCAGCCACAGCTCTCGACACCCCCCGTTACCGTAACAGAGGAAGCTCGTCCTTCCATGTAAATCTTTCAGATCATGTTAAAGTCAAAGCATCCAACCCTGAGCTGCAAGCTTGGGAGTTGGGGTGGTTTTCCTTCTGAAGTTTGCTAATGAGGGCTAAAATCCTGCAACTATCTATTGGCTATCAGTCTCAGGTAGGATTTTCTATTTGTTGACTATTCTCTCTAGGGTTAAAGTTAAAAACTGCTGAATCTCCCATCTTTCTGAGCCAGAGGAGGGAATGTTTCCTTAGCATTTCTCCCTTCATCTAAGGGAGGGGAGGCAAAGAAAGGACCGGGCTATAAAAAGATGCTAGATCTGAGAGCCTGTGAAACCTGCATTGATTTAAGGCCCACATTTCATACAAGTCTAACATGATAGAGTGGTTTTTCTGACATAAACAAGAAATCAAAACATCCCAAAAGAGGAATGGGAAAAAAATCAAAATGTTTGCAAAAACCCACCGCCAATGGTTTATGCGTTCCACCCACCATTCTCATTGTTTGCAACACAAGGTAGCAATTGTAAAAATTTCTCTGATTGCCATAACTCAGCATCTGCCCCACCTGGGAGGGCAGCAAAGGAAAATGAAGCCGACCCTGTGTGCCTTAAGGAAGGCCCCATGGCAAGGAAAAGAGTCGTCTCAGGTACCAATGAGCAAATTCTGACCCCGAGAGACTAGGTTATGTACTTAAGGTCACATTAGTAGTAAATGGCAGATAATGATCTTTGATTCTTTTTTTTTGGGGGGGGGGCATGATAAGTGACTTGCCCAGGGTCACACAGCTAGGAAATATTAAGTGTCTGAGGTCAGATTTGACTCAGGACCTCCTGACTTCAGGGCTGGTGCTCTATCCACTGTGCCACCTAGTTGCTCCATGATCTTTATTTCCAAATCCAATACTCTTTCAACTTTATTGCTCTATCTCACTTAAAAAAAATCTTTATTGATATAGAAAGAGTAGAAGGAAGAGAGAGAGAGAAGATACAGAAAAAAAGAGAAGGAAGGGAGGAAAGAAAATGAAAAAAGAAGAGAGAGGGAGAAAGAGGGAAGAGACCCAGAGATAAGGTGAAGCAATTTAGCATCTGTACTTTATATTACATATTACAATATTACATAGCTATAAATTCCCTTCTCTGCAAAAAGAGAGACAAGTGAATTTTTTCAACTCTTCTGGATTTGTCCATGATTGTCCCTTGCCATTTGCTTCTATTTTCTGCAGCCCCTCTACCAGTATTTCCATTTTTGCTCATTTTGGGAGCATAAGAAATCAATAAAATTAATTATATTTCCTTTCTGACTTTTTCATGGTCAGTCTTTTAGATGGTTGCTAATAACTTGCTATTCTTTAGAAATTGTTGGATCATTCCTTCAATGATGTATTTATTAGGGAATAGATCTTAGACTTACATGTTTTTCTTATCCACCATATGTTCAGATGAGAAGATCCTAGCTCTGTACATGGAAGAGACTTGAAAAGCCACTGGTCTAATGCCTTCATTTTACAGATAAGGTAACTGGGATTTAAAGGTTAAGGTCCAAAGTCATATAGATAGAAATTGTCAGAGGTGAAATGTGAGGTCCTCTCCAATGTACTACACTGTTGCTTAGACCCATTAAAGATATTTTATATTGAGGTGGGTTTTTCTTTGCAGTTGATCCTTTCCTAACTTATTGGAGCTGCATTGTTTGTGATCATGAACAGGCTTTTCAATTCACCTTCCCTTCTTCTACTATTTAGTTCTCTTTTATGTCAGCATCCCCCATTACAAGATAAGTTCCTTAAAGGTTGAATCTGTCTTATTCATTGGCAGACCCTATTAAAGATATTTTATGCCAAGAGTTGGGGGTTTTTCTTTCAGTTGATCCTTTCCTAATTTATTGGAGCTGCATTGTTTGTGATCATGCATAGATTTCTCAATTCACCTTCCCTTCTTTACTATTTAGTTCTCTTTTATGTCAGCATCCCTCATTACAAGGTAAGTTCCTTAAAGGTTGAATCTGTCTTATTCATTTTTATATGCATTTACCAGTGCCTGATAAACAGAGTTCATTAAAATGTTCTTTTTATCCATTCCTCCCTCCCTCCCTTTCCCTTTCTCTCTCTCTCTCTGTCTCTCTCTCTGTGTGTCTGTCTCTGTCTGTCTCTTTCTCTCCCCTATCTTTTTTATTAATAAGGCTCAGTCTAAGGACTTCCACCTATCACTTCCTCCAAGGACCATCTGAGATTCTATGAATCTACAAACCAAACTGGGCGAAAGGAAGGAGTTCCAAATGGATTTGTTTCAAGACCATCTAGAGAAGGAATCATTGATTCTAAAACTTGGCTTCATTCAGAACCCACCACATCAACGAATTTCATTTCCTTTACAGATAAGCTTACCGAGGAGTGAAATCGATATAGTTTACCTAGATTTTAGTCACAAATTTAATAAAGTAATTCATACTTTCCTCTAGAGAAGACTGAGACGTGCGGATAGATGATAATGTAATTAGAATCATTTAGACTTGGTTGAATGGCTGGACTCAAAGAGTAGTCATAAATGGATCTGTCAAGTTGGCAAGAGGTCTCCAGTGGTGTGCCCCAGGGATCTATCCTTGGTCCTAATCTAGTTAGCATTTTGATAAAGGCATGGAGAGTAGCGATGACTTGAGTAAGATATACATGACGTGTTTTTAAAATCTGCAGATGACAATGCTAGAGGGATCGCCGACATACTGGATGACAGAGTGAGGAGCTAATAAGATGTTGACGGCTAGAGCACTGGGCTGCATCTAATAAGATGCAGTCCATTAGGGATAAATACTGAGACTTATGCTTGGGTTCAAAGCTAATGTCATCTTGAGCTGAGTGAGAGAGTCAGAGCTTGTAGAAGCAAGTATTTTTTCCTCCTCGGCAGACCAAATTTGGAGCCTCCCGTTGGGTAACTGGCGTGTTGTTCAAGTTTACCGCACGGTGGGCACTCTCCTAAATGCTAGATATGTGAAGAAACCCCCCAAATCCAACTTCTGCCCCCTAGTTGCTCCCGGTCTACTGGGGGAGACAACATGCAAACAAGTCTGGAGAAACAGGATCTGGAAGATGGGAGAAACTGGAGAAGGAGAAGTCACAGAAGGAAGGGTGGGAGGGCTTAGAAGCAGGGGGAAGTACCCACTAGTTGGGTAGGTCAGAGTGAAAATCCTTCCCGGGCCGTGTTAGCCCCTTGGCCTCCAGCTCTCCAACTCTGTGATTCTGCCAGAGATCCTGAGCTCCTTGAAGTAGGAACCATGACTGGGAATTTTTCTCCCTGCAGTTTAACATTCAGGCCAGGCAGACACCTGGCTGAGAAGTGTTCCTTCCTGCTCCTTCTACTGCCGATGAAAAAGGGAGGGCGACGGAGCTGCTCGGGAGAATACTAAGAAATGGGGGGCGGGAATCAACCCATGGAGTTTAGGATTGGAAAGGACATCTCCTAGTCCAGCCTTCTCCTTTTGCAGGCCCTGATACCGTGGTTTCAGTGCTGGAATAGTGTCTGGCACATTAATAAAGGTAATAATAATGAGAATAACATGTATAAAAGGCTTGAAGGTCTGCAAAACACTTCCCAAATATTTTCTCATTTGATTCTCACAACAAAGTGAGTGCCCGAAAGTGGGGGCTGCTAATATCCCCATTTTATTGTGATGGAAAAGGAGGCAGACAGATCACTTAGCTAGCAAGTATCTGAATAAGCAAGTCTTCCTGGATCCAGACCCAGATCACCGTGCAAACTCATAAATGCTGACTGATTTCTTGATTATAGATGAGGAAACCGAGACCCGGAGGCCACTGGCTTAGCCAGGGTCACCCGGGGCTCTGATTTCAGATCTAGTACTCTTTGGCATTTGACCTCATTGTCTCTGTGTTTGGGCAACTCGGTCCCTCCTGGGACAAATGGCTTTTTGTTTTGCTTTGTTTCGTTGGGAGGACAGTTGGGATGAAGTGACTTGCCCAGGGTCACACAGAGAGTGAGTGTTAAGGAATTTGAACTCCGGGCCTCCTGACTTCAGCACCAGTGCTCTCTCCCCTGTGCCATCTAGCTGCTCCCCACACCCTCCCTCCCCATCTGGGACAAATATTCTTGCACTTCTGGCTGGGTCCCAGACCCTGGGAAGATCACTGAGATGAATCGCTAGGGTTTACCTGGATCCATTTACTACAAAATATAGAACTGGCTCTGGGAATTTTAGATTCAATGAGGTGATACACAGAGTTCACCGAAAGTGTAAGTGCAAGGGAAAGAGGCACCCTTGGAGTGGTGGTACGGCTTAATGGTGAGCGTGAAGAAGATCTGGATCCAAATCCTGCCTTCGGTGAGTGCTTACCAGCTGTGGGGCCCCCAAGTTTCTCTGGGTCTCATTTCCTCCTTTATATAATATATATAATATAAGGCAAGTGGACTCTATGCTCCCTAATGTACCTTCCAGTTCTAAATCCATGATCCACTGAGCCTGGGAATTTTAGTCCCTTGGGAAAAAGCCCCAGTTGCACCTGCCTGGTTATGGCTCTAAAAAAAAGCACCCTAAGAATTGTCTCTCCCCCTCCTCAGTTCCCCGGTCGCTAGAAGGAGACGAGTGTGGACTTCTCTGGGAAAGGACCCGGGCTCTCCCAGCAATGGTTATTTTCACTCCTGAGCCTCCAACAGAACGAGAGCACTTTTCTTTCCATCTTTTCTTCCAAACGCCAATCCTCTCCGGGAGGCTCTCTCCAAACTCATCAAGGCTCATTTACATGGAGGTGTTGTTCCAGGAAAGTTGCTGAGTCTACTGGGTCTAAGCCCAGACACTCTAATCATCAATACTGCGGCCCCAATGGCACAGGGAAAGGGTGAGAGATTTAGGGTTGCCCGCTGCCCTTGGCCAAGGACACTTGCAGCGCAAGAGCGTCTCCCTCGGCTCCCGGCTGGGTTCCCAGCAGGGAGGGAGAGGGACACCGAAAGCCCTGCTTGCCCGGCTCCCCCGCTTTTAGCATTAAAGAGCACTTTCCCAACCTTACAGGTTGAAATGTCACGTTTCTGGAGAATGACTGAGTGCAGGGGAAAGAGAAGCGGCTTGGGATCAAATCTCGGCTCCTATCTGTGTGACTGTGGGGAAATCAAAGCGCCTCCTGGAGCCTCTGTTTCCCCATCTGTAAATGGAAAATTGGACTCGATCATGCACCAAGAAGCTTGTTAAGCCCTACGGTGAGCAAGGCAGACCCTGTCCCCGAGGACCAGACAGACTTAAAAGTCCAATCTAATTCTAAGTCTAGGGATCTAAGTTTGAATCCGGCCTTGGACACTTACTGGCTGTGTGAGCACGAGCAAGTTACCTAAGCTCTCTGTGCCTCAGTTTCCTTATCTGTCAAAGGAGAGCATTGGATGACCTCTACAATCCCATTCAGCTCAATAGCTATGATTTTATGGTACTAGCAGCTACCCTGGGGCAAGCCTTCCAGAAGCTGGATGATGAGGGGATGGGGAGGAGGAAACAGTGGCAGGGGAGGGGGGACACGGTGTGATAGGAGGGAGCATGGCGGTGCTGGGCAAACAGAGGGGGGTTCTCCAAATGTATCAATCAGCCTCAGGCGAGCCACAGAGCTCCACTCACGGTCAGGCCAGCCCGCTAGGATCTGCCAGAGCTCGTGTGCCCTTGACACAACTTTCCGGACCCCTGGGCCACGTCCATGCGACGAGACACCGAGGCTGGGGGTGAGCAGGGAAGATGACAGTGGCTCGTGGCCCTGCTCTGACTCAGTCCTGTTGGCGCTCACATATATTGCTCATGCGATCAAATGGATGCTGTCCACTGAGGCCCAAAAAAGCCTCACTCATCAATTAGGGAGCCTCCAAACCTCTGGAAAGGGCCACCTCGGGGGCTTCCCCTCCCCTACCAGCACAGATGGCTCCGGGTGGAAAAGAAGGAAGTGAAGGGAGTCCTGGGGGACTAGGGGATTGGAGCAGCCTTCCTATGGAACCTTCTTTGTAATTCTTTCCTGTAAATTATCATATTTGTGGAGCCATAACTAGAGCAGATTTCAGGAGAACATTAAAAAAATAAAAACAATGATTTGCATTTATGATATTATCAGACCTTCACAACAATTCCAGTAGGTAGGTGTTATTATTATCCCATTTACAGATGAGGAAACTGAGGCTGAGAGAGATGGAACGATTTGCTCTGAGTCTCCCCAAATGAAGCTGGATTTGACCCCGGGTTTTTCTGCCTGCAGTCTTGGTGTTCTGCGCATTGAGCCACGTTAGCTGTATGGCTGCTAAAAATACTTTAATCTACCCCATCGGAAAGTTTACCTATAGGTAATAGGGAGCCAATGCAGTTTATTGAGCAAGGAGTAGAGGAGGTGACATGGTCAGACCTAGACTGCAGAAAAATCAATTTAGGAACTGGGTGGAAGATGGCTTGACACAAGAAAAAAAGTTAGGAGTCTTTTGCTGTAGTCTAGGTGGGAGTTAATGAGTGCTTGAAAGGGCATTTGTAGGGAAAGAATCAGTAGACAGAGAAAGAAAAAATATTAGAGACAGAAAGGAAGGGACGATGGTGAGGGCGCCACACCGGAGGTGATGGGTTCAAGGGCACGGCTGACAGGTCGGCTCTGTCCAGGGCAACCTGTTCATCAGAGACGAGAGCGTAAGAGGAGAGGACGGAGGCTCTAATGTAAAGAGAAGAGAATGAAGGCAGATATTCTGCCGACGCTCTGCTCTCCTGACTGATGACTTTCCGCAGGGATCACCATGTTAGGAGGGACCTCAGCCATGCTTCAGAGCACTTAAGCCTGGACTTTCCCGATGGAACTGCCTCGGCGGCCCCTTAGCCCATTTCCCAAGCTCCCTTTCCACATCTCTTCCATTTGTCATCTTCCTCCTCCAAGGGAGAGACTGTCTTGTTTGCTTGTATTTATATCCCCAGTTCTTAGCACGACGCTAGCATATAGTAAACACTTCGTACAACTATTTTCTATATCTACTGCCAATCCCAACTCCCCCTTTCTGTCTCTGTGTCTGTCTCTCTGTTTCTCTCTCTGTGTCTCTGTCTCTGTTTCTGTCTCTTGTCTGTCTCTCTGACTGTCTCTGTCTGTCTGTCTCTCTGTGTCCCCCGTCCTCTGTTTCTCTCCTATACAAATTTAGATTAAAACATGGCCCTTGATGTATCTTCTACTTGTCTATCTCCCCGTACCGCGCGGTACATGTGCTCACAAGTGTTGGTTCATGATACTCTATTTCAAGGATATGAGTCCATCAATCAAGGCCGTGAACTCCATCAATGTAAGTGCTCTCTCCACCGGCCCAGGTCACAGCCCTGCCAACTTCATGTTAGCAGATGAGAAATAATAGTTTTCTGACTGAAAGGGACTTTGAAACCATCAGAGCCAGCCCGCTCATTTTACAGATGAGGAACCTGAGACCCCGACAGTAACTTGCTCAGGGTTGCAAAGCTGCCCAGTCTCTGGATGGGGCTTTGAATTTAGACCTTCCTAAGCCCAAGGCCAGTGCTCCCTCCCGGTGCCTTTCAAGATGGTGCCGTGAATGGCTGTCGTTAACCATCACACCGGGGCAAAGCCGGCGGGCTGATGAGCCCCCTCCACTTGGCTGGTGGACATCGAGGCTGTCTAAAACCTGTCCACTCCGAGACACCTGATAGAACTCGTGCTCCGAAGGGGCCCTGTTCCGGGGTACCTGGTTGCCAACGCTCCGCTTGGGAGTGTGAAGGGATAGCATCGTGCTGAGGGAAGTGATGGACACGAGAGATTCAGAGACGTGTGGGAAGATTTATGGGAAGTGACGTGCCACAGGTAAGTAGGACGGAGAGGACAACAGACATGGGGATTATAAGAGCAAATGCAGAGATCAATAAAGGGAAGTTGGACCTTGAGTAACAGGTAAATCAACCCTACCTTTCCATAGAAGGGATAATGAAAGGATCCTTCTTCGTGACCGAGAGTGGGGGACTACCAAGACAGGAGTAGCGTTGCCTACATTATCAATTGTGGACTATCAGCTGCTTTGGTTTAATCTCATTGATTTTCCTTTTCCAGGGGAGATTTTTAGTCTAGAGGTGAATGGGTGGGAGACTGCTATGATGTAAAGACAAAAGGCCCCAAGAAACCATTTTCTTTTTTCAAGAGAGAAAAGGCAGGTCACCCCTAAGTGGCCATAATGGACCAGAGGGACACTCGAGTGGAGAGGAGCACTTAATATAGCATAATTTCCCACAATAGCTCCTATTTTTATAATGTTTTAAGGAGTTCAAAGATCTTTTATTTTAACAACTCTGTGAATGAGGGAAGGAAGGTATTATTTTCACCTGAGAAAAAATAAGCTGAGAGGCTCAAGTAGCACACAGCCATCCCTTGCTACAGACAGACTTAACTCTGGGGTCTTCACATCTGACACCCAGTATTCTTTCCATGACACCACCGGGTCTCCTCACCCTCACCTCTTAGGCTGGAGGAGTTTCAAGGCCAGGGATCATGTCTCAGATGTCCTGGTTGCTGATGATGACCACGGTAAGAAGCCCACCGATTGGCTGAAGCTATTCACTTACCAATGGAGTTATTAGTTGCCTCTAGCTGAAAATGGGTGGCTATGGGACATCTTTTCCAACTTCTGATCTCCTAAGGCCTTATTACATTGCAGATATAAGTGGATCCCGAAGAATACAATTGTCTTAGTCCCTACCTTATCTCCTTCCCCTCCCACCAACCCCCAGATTGCAGATTCAGATTTTCATATTATCAGTACTTGCATAAATATGCATTTTACATTTTTACATATTTACATAACTTTCCAGGTTGTGAACAAAAAGCCCTAAATCCAAGCATATCTAATGAGCGAATCAGTACACGTGAGGGCAGGGTCCTGGGAAGGAGGGGCTTACAAAGTGGGGAATCGGCCTGCCCTGCCCTTCTCCAGCAGAAGCCAGCTCCAACTGAGGAGGGAGAGGGCCTCCTAAGGACACCTTCTTTGGGAAAGCCAGAATATTTAGGAGCTGGAAACTGGGAACTTTGCTTTGGCTTCTTCACTAGAGTCCCTGGCTGAATTACACCTACATTGTATTTCCCTACTGGCTCATAAACAACTCATGTTCTCTGGGAGTCAGGGGAAAAAAACAAGCTGAGCTAGAGTGTATCTGGGGAAAGCAGCCCAATACCTTTCCTGTGCAGCAGAGTAGTGAGGCATTTAATAGGTGAAAGAAATCCTCCTATGAAGCAAGCAGACATGGGAGCCGCTGGGAAAAGGCTCGCTCCCCGATTCATTGCCTCGTCTCCACTAACCTGTAAATCGGGGAGAGTGCGAAGAAAGTGGATGGGTCTGGTAATCGGACACTAGAGTTTTAGTTCCAGCTCAGGCTGGACCTGTATGACTCCCCTACTCTGGACTTCACTTCCTCATGTGCAAATGAAATCAAAAAAGAAATTAAGTCCATTCCTTATCTAAAATCTTTTATTTATTCAAAAACCTTGATCTAGAAGGGACCTTAGATATAATCTAGTCCATCCATCCATCCATTTATCAGTCCATCCAACTATCCATCCATCCAATTATCCATCCTCCATTTATCCCTCTACCCATTTATCAGCCCATCCATCCATCCATCCATTCATTTATCCCTCTACCTATTTATCAGCCCATCCATCCATCCATGTTTTCATCCATCCATCTATCCACACAATCTATAAACATTCATTAAGTGCCTACTAGGTGCCAGGCACTGCACTAAGTGTTAGAGTTATTAAAAAACCTCTCAAGGAGCTCACACTTTAATTGAGGAGACAACATGCAAATGGCTATGTGCAAACAAGCTATTGATGGTATAAATAGGAAATATTTAACCGAGCAAAGCCATTAGAATTAAGAGGAGTTGGGAAAAGCTTTCTGTAGAAGACAGGATTTGCATAAGGAAATGAGGCTCAGGAAAATAAAGTAACTTTAGAGTTTATCAGGTAAGAGAAAAAAACAACAACTTGAGATCCAAGTAAATGCTACAGGCCATCCTCAGCAAACCAAGAAGCAGTTTTTCTTAACACAGTATTTTCTTTCTTTCATTTCCCACCTCCCTGGCTTTGTACAGTCTGTACTCCATGCCTGGAAGGCAACTTCTCCCTTCTGCCCTTAAGATTCCTTCAAAGTCAAGCAACTCCTTCATGTGGACTTTCCTGATCTCCCCTTCCAGCTTCTGTCTCCCCCAACTCACTATCTCACATTTATTTTGCATCTATGTTTACACTGTGACCATCTGATAGAACATAAATACCGAGTGAGCACTGATTATGGAGACAAGAAGCCGGAGCAGAGATCAACAAGAAGATCCATCACAGACAAGAGCATGACATTAGCAGGACACGTTTGGGAGCTGCACCATGGGTGACATGTGTTGTGTGAGGGTGGGCTGCCTAGATTCCCTCTCTATTGCTCCTCTTCCCGTCATCTTGGTGAACATCCTCTTCCCCCACTAGAATGTTTTTGGGAGATCCCAGACTTAACCAGAGATGGGCATGTTTTAGCGTTCCTTTTCTCACTTTGCAGCCATCTTCGTGCCATGCTGGCTCTACTTAGACCATCACCTCTTCTTCTCTCTCACCAGAACCTTGGATTCCACTCAAAAGGCTGAGCATTCAATTTTTAGCCTGAGCATTTATACTTTGGAAATTGGCAAACTCTATAAAGCAAGGCTTGATTTACTGTTTTATTGATCGTCTAGGTTTAAGAAATGGTAGAAGAACATTTAATAATGCAGATTAAACTTAAAAGCATATTGTGCATAGTTTTTTTGGGGGGAGAATCACTCACCAAATATTTATCTGCATTGTCCTGCCTTCATCCCAAGTACCCACTGGACCCTTTCCCCTTGTCCTGCCTGAACCCAGGCTTCTACAGTACTTAGAGACCATCTGTACTCTAAGCTGCCATCTATCTTGCTCCCACTCCCACTTCCCCATTATAACAAGTTCCTCAAGGGCACAGATGCTTTTACTCCCTCGGTTTTATATCATATCATTTATAAATTCTTTCTTTATATCATTTCATTAAATGCCCTTTGCTCATTAAGTGATTGTGTCTTCTTGATGGGGTGCAGCTTCTTGGGGAGATGTGGCAGGAACCTTAAGGCTACCCGGCCTTCACCCTAAAAGAGTGCTGTAGTTCCACAAACAAAGATGGCTGCCAGAGAACCATCTATTACTCAGTAACAGCAAAATTTCTGGGACAAGAATGAAGTCCAAACCAGACCTCTCCTCAGTTCTCCCTCTAAGCCATAAAATTAGCATATCAATAACATGAAGCACCAGATCTCTCTATTTTTCCTATAAATTTAGCTTCCTGCTCCTGGTTCTCTGCTAAATTCTTTTTTTTTTTTTTTAACAGTGGAAAAATATTATTTTTTTATTGAAGCTTTTTATTTACAAAGCACATGCATGGGTAATTTTGCCAACCTTGACCCTTGTATAACCTTTTGTTCCAAATTTTCCCTTCCTTCCACCCACCCCCTCCCCTAGCTGGCAGATAGTCCAACACACGTTCAATATTTTGAAATACATGTTACATTCTCTGCTAAATTCTTTTGGAACTTAGCCCGCTTCAACTGGCGTCACATTTACAATAAACTTTGGCCCTTGACTTGGAGATGGGTTTCAACTTGCAAATTCTTTGGAGATAACTTTGTGACACAAGTCTGGAACCCCAAGATTTTGGGGTCTCCTTTGAACCCCAACATTCTGAATACTAATGAATATATTGTTGGGTGCTCATGGGCTCTAGTTTTGAGTGGGTATAGACCCACAGAGTTCCAGAGGCACCCAGATGGTGAAATGGGTAGGATGCTGGATTTGGACACCAGAAGACCTGAGTTGAAATATGGTCACGGACACTTGCCAGCTGTGTGACACAGGGCAATTCACTTGACCTCTATTTGCCTCAGTTTCCTCTTCTGTCAAAAGGGCATCACAATAGCACCTTACTCCCAGGGTTGAGAGGATAAATGGGAAGAGATCTGTACAACCTTAAAATCTCCTTTAAGCTCAGATAGCTTTGTCTAGAGAAGATGGTAGGTATCCCTCTAGTATTACATGTGAAATGAAGGGGTCAGACTAAATGACTTCTCAGTTCTTAGTCCTTTTAGTTCTAAATTTTTGATCCTATAATACTATGAACATCTATATTTTATTGTAAACTCCCTGAGGGCAGGGTTATGTTTTGTCTAAACCTCAAAGCTCCCACAATACTTAGCATGAACCTTTATGTCTTCACCCCTGGTGACTGGGGACTTGCCTTCCAAGTCAGAAACCAGGAAGAAGTCAGAAGTCCATCAGCAACAAGGCCGAAAGAATCACATCCCAGGGCTTTTCATCCCTCTATGCCGGAGGTTGGGGGCAGGGGAGGAATGTTTTTAGGTCACAGTCTACTCTATTGGGTCTTTCTTCTTCTCAGCCAGTCTTCCCAGGCGACTCCCACAGGATACTTCAGCTGTTCAAGCTCACAACTCCTCTCAGCCACTCCCTGTGCCTTTGTGCCAAAGTCTAAACAGATTTCCGCAGCTCTCAGGTTCCCATACTCACTAACTCTTCTTGACACTCTCAATCTCTAATTTCCTGCAAGCACACAGAGGGGAAACCCACTTACTACAATCACAACTCTCCTTTGAGGCCGTCCTGCTTACGCCTCCTAACCACAAAGCCATATTCACCAGCCTGCAAGTTATTTCCCGATTCGCCTCATCTGCCACTCACTTCCCCTTGTAGTGGCGTCCCCGTGGCAGCAGGAGTCGGAAAAAATCTGCCATCCTGACCTTGTCTTCCCCTTTCTCAGTGTTTCAGCTCCTCTCCCACACTCATAGCATGCTGAAGACACTAGTGTTTGAAAATGCTTACTGAAGGAAAGGAAAACCCTGCTCTTTTAAACTCTGGAATGGGCTGAAGGCCTCGGCCAGCTGCTCGGAGACTGACCCTGGAAATGTAGCGTATGGGAACCTTCCCCTTCCCCAGTGGTGCAGACCATCTGGGTGAAGTCAGTGGTGGATTCTGTGGTGCAAAAAGAGGCTTTGCAGCAGAAAAGGCTCTCTCCTAAGGACTCCTACTGAGCTCTCCAGTCAAAAGTCACAAATCAATAATGGGAACAGACAGGAGCAGCTGAGTGCTTCAGCAGCTGGATAGTTCCAGGAAAAGCCAGCCAAGCAGAGTACACTGGGATACGGTTGGTTATTCAGAGCTGGTTGATGGCAATGATGATAGATGGGAAAAAGAGATGCTTCTGAATACAGTGGGCTGAGCACAGTAACCTTCTTGCATCTAGAGCTACTTTTCTACATGGACATCTGAGTCTCTGTTTCTTCTTCATTTTTGCTTCTGGCACATAGAATCTCAGCGTTGGAAGGGACCTCAGTGGCCCTACGGCCCAATCCCTATGTGATAAGAATTTTCCCTCTCACATACCCAACAATAGGTCCCCCAAACTCTCCTCAAAGACCTCCAATGAAGAGGAGCCCATCCTTCCATCTCTAGACAGCTCAATTAAATCGTTTTCCCCCCTCTGATATTAAACCCTAAATCTGCTTTTTTGCACCTTCTACCCATTGCTCCTAGAATGATCTTAGGACTGGAAAGGACAAGGAATACATGAATAATAAAGAGTTGATACCCAAGGCAAGTAAGGAAACAGTGCACTTGATGAATTTAAATCACTAGGAACAGATGAATTGCATTCTTGGGTGCTGAAAATGCTGAGCCACGGTGAGTGATTGCTGAAAGGCTGTGGAGGATGGGAGCAGTCGGACCAGACTGGATAAGGACACGAATGGCTTCTGCAACCTTCAGGCCGGTGCCTCTGACTAGGGGCCTGATCCATTTCAGAATTATTATTAAAGACATAGTGAGCATTTAGAAAAGGGGAATGATACCAGGCCGGCCTTGTTACTAACAAAGTCTCTTATTTCCTGCCTTCCCTCTGAAAATATCTCCAATTTGTCTTGTAAATGCAGTTGTTTGCATATTATCTCTCCCATTAGACTGAGAGTCCCTTGAGAGGGAAGACTTTTTTTTTTTTTTTTTTTTTTGCTTTTATCGGTATCCTCAGCATTTAGCATACACATGACACACAGTAGGCATTTTAGATGCTGTTTGTCTTAGTTTCTTCTTTTGGCAAGGACACAACAATATGGGATAACTGATTATAACTGGCTGGAGGTGGAACTGGGTGAATGGCCAAACCCCAAGAGAAAATATTAATGGTTTCTTATCAACATGGAAGACGGTGTCCGAGTGGAGTGCCCCGGAGACATGTGCTTGTCCCTGTGCTGTTTAAGATCTGTATCAATGACTTGGATAAAGGCCTAGATGACATACTAATAAAAGTTGCAGATGACACAAAGCTGGAAGGGATAGCCAATACACTGGATCATAGAGTCATGATTCAAAATAAGTTTGGAAAGGTAAAATAGACATCGGGCCAAAAGTAAACTGAAACTTAACTGGGACAACTGTAAATCATCTTTGGGTTCAAAAATCAACTTCCCAAAGATGGGAGAGGCAGATCTCAAGCTAAATTAGGAGTTGGTAGTATCAAATGGCTGCCAAGAGAGTGAATGTGCTCTCAGGGTAAATCAAGAAAGATATAGTGTCCAAGACCAGAGAGGACCTAGTCCTGTGAAGTGTGAACTGGCCAAATCATATCTCATGTGTTTTATTTATTTCTAAGTGCCACATTTTTCAGAAATCACATTTCTATCTATTTTCTGAATATCTACATGTAGATGTTCCATTGACAACTCAGATACAAGACCAAAATTACTTCCTGTTACCATCAACATAATCTGATTTCTTAAGGTCAATTAAGAAAACATTTCTTAAGTGCTTATGATGTTCAGAGTACTGTGCTAGGCATTGGAAATACTGATAGAAGAATAGCTCCTGACCTTAAGGAGCTGACATTTTTTTAACTAAAAAAAATGATCTTTTTAAGTGATCAAGCCCTTTTAAATTAATTAAATTTATTTATATAAATCAAATAAATAAATAAGCACTTTTTTGGGGATGATCAAGCAACAATAATAGCTAGCATTTATATGGTACCTACTATGTGCTAGGTATTGACACAAAGCTAACACTTATAAATATTATCTCATGTTGATCTTCACAACAATTTTTTTTAAACAAACAAAACAAAGTTTTTTTTTTTTTACACTTGAGGAAACTGAGGCAGAGGTAAAGTGACTTGTCTATGATCTTACAAAGATTTGCATTCAACAAACTGACTCCAGGAGCAGCTGGGTAACACAGCAGATAGAGGACTAAGTTTGCCATCAGGAAGACTTATCTTTATGAATTTGTCTGGCCTCAGATACTAACTGTATGACTTTGGGAAAATCACTTAACCCTCTCTGCCTAATTTTGCATGTGTAAAAAAAATAAATAAATAAAAATGAGCTGGAGGAAGAAATGGTAAGCCAAGCTAGTATTTTTGGCATGAAAATCCCAAGTGGGGTTGCAAAGAGTTGGAGATGACCGAAAAAAACTGAGCAACAACAAATTTCCTGACTGCAGGCAGCATGATGCTGCTCTATCCACTGTGATACTTAGCTGCTTTTAAATCATATACCCCAACTACCAGAAAAGAAAAAGAAAAACTTAAAAAAAAAAAGGAAATAAGTACAGTCAAACAAACAAACAAAAACCATATCCTCATATTGGCCACATCTGAAAACACATGTCTCATTTTGTATGTCAGTCTATCACCTCTTGGTTAGGAGGTAAATAGATCCTTCATCATAGTCCTGTGGAATCATTTCATTGGTCCGAGATAAGTCTTTTAAAATCGACAATCTTTTTTTTTTTTTTTTAACAATGCTGATGTATAGAGTGTTTTCTGGGTTGCGTTCACTTCAGTTCATATGAGCCTTCCCAGATTTCTCTGAAACTATTTTTTTAAATAGCATGATCCACTGCATTCACATGCCATAATTTGTTCAGCCATTTCCCAAATAATGAGCAACAACTTAATTTCTAGTTCTTTGATACAAATTAGGTGCTATAAATAGTTTGGTACATCCAGGATAGTTTCCCCTTTTGTTGATTGCTTTGAGATACAGGTCCAAGGCTATGCACAGAAGCGGTCCAAAGTGCTTTTCAGAATAACTGGATCAACTCCCAGCTTCATCAGTAGTGCTTTGATATACCTGTTTTCCCACAGACCATCTAGGATTTGTCCTTTTCTTTTTTGTCAACCTCACCGATCTGCTGGGTGGGGGAAAGAAATTCAGAGTTGCTTCCATTGGCATTTCTCCAGGAACTAATGAAGTCAGAGCATTTTATATGACTACAGAGAGCTTGGATTTCTTCCCTTGAGAACTGCATGTTCATATCCTTTGACCACTTATCAATTGGTGAATGGCTCTTATTATTATTTTGGATTAGTTCCTCATATAACTTGGAAATGAGACCTTTATCAAAGAAGCTTGCTGCAAAGACTTTTCCCCCAGTTAACTGTTTCCCTCCTAATCAGAGCTGGCACCATCAATGTGACTTTGATACCACTTTTAGAAAGGATATTAATAAGCTAGAGTGTCCAGGGAAGGGCAATCAGGATGATAAATGTCCTTGATTGAGATGGTGCCATTTACAGGCTAGTTGGAGGACTTAGGGAGGGGGATTAGCCTGAAGAAAAGAAGATTTTGGAGATGACAAATCTCCAGATGAAGTTTCTTGGTTTTTATTCAGTAGTATTTTATTTTCCATAGATATGCAAAGACAGTTTTTAACATTCATCTCTGGAAAACCTTGTGCTCCAATTTTTTCTCCCTTTCTTCCTTCCTCAAGATGAAAAAAAAAAACAATCTAATATAGGTTAAACATGTGCAGTTTTTCTCAACATATTTCCACAGTTATCAGGTTGCATAAGAAAAATCATATCAAAAGGGAAAAAAAGCATGAGAAAGAAAAAAAAAAACACAAGCAAACAAATAACAAGAAAAAGGTGAAAATACTATGCTGTGATCCATATTCATTCTCCATTGTTCTCCCTGTAGATGTAAATGGCTCTTTCCATCACAAGTCTAGTAGAATTGCCTAAAATCACCTCATTGTTGAAAAAAAGCCAAGCTCATCAGTTGGTCATCACATAATCTTGTTGTTACTACGTACACTGTTCTCTTGATTCTGCTCAATTCACTCAGCATCAGTTCATGTCAGTCTCTCCAGGCTTTTCTGAAATCAGCCTGTTTATCATGTCTTGTAGAACAGTAATATTCCATTCCCTTCATATACCATCACTCAGCTATTCCCCAACTGATGGGCATCCACTCAGTTTCCAGTTCCTTGCCACTACAAAAAGGCAGGCTACAAATATTTTTGCACAAGTGGGCCCTTTTCCCTCTTTTATGATCCATATGAGTTTTCTTCCAATATTTAGAAGGACTGTCATGTGGGAAAGACTTGAATCTAAAATGCTAAAACTAGGAATCACATGCAGAAGAATCAAAGAAACAAATCTGAGGGACATGTTCTTAACAATTATCACATATGTCAGATTAAATGGCCACCAACATGTCTTCCAATGTCTACTTCTATTATTCTAAGATTTTCTAAGTTGAACTTAGCTCATTGGGGCACAGGATGATCAAGATAATAGGTTCCTAATGACCAATCATCTACTAAATTTTAGAGAGTTTGCAGTCTTTCCTGGAGGGAGCACTAGCTCTTAAATTCTGGATCCATTCATAAGGCTAGACTCTGGGCTTACAAAGACCAAGTTTGATCATGCAAGCTTCACAAAAATCTTATATTTTTGTTTTGTTTTATACACATAGAGCTGCGTCTAAAATATAATATTTTGTAATAAAGCAAATATACCTTATATTTAGGTCTCCATAGATGTGGATAAAAGGATCCCCAATTTCAAAACAAGCAAATGATTTTATGACTTTTTTTCTAAGAATGACTTGTACTTGAAAAGCTCAATGACAAATCAAAACAAAGTAGTGTTTAATCTTCTTGGATAGCAAACAGATAGAGAAATTGAATTCGTAAAGGTCTTTAACTCATCCCTAGCTTCTTGGAGAGTAGAGAAGCAGACCTAGAAGTAGAAGCTTGCCCTGCTGATTCCTGCTGATCCAGGTATTAATAAAGAAATGATGGAGAGATTATATAAAAGTTGATTTAGAGCTTGAAGAAACCTCATAGACTTTTCAGTCCAACCCTGGAATCAGAAAAATCACAGAATTTGAGTTGGATATAATCTCAGGCACTATTTAGCTTGATTTATACAAGAAAGAGTTTCCAGCATAATGTATCTGATCTGTTCTCTTTAAGCTTCTGGAAGGAGAACCTATAACCCCTTGAGGCAACATATTTTTCCTGATAATTGAGTCTCTTTTCAATACATTGTTCCTGGATCTGCTCTCTGTAGCCATAAAGAATAGGCCCAATGCCTTCTCAATAGCCCTTCAAATACTTAAACATAGCAATCATGTCCTTGTCCCCAGAATCCTCTTTTCTTCACTCTCTACATCTCCAGGTAACGGATCCTCATAGGACACGAGTTAAAGGTCCTTCATTATTCTGGTTGCCTTTCTCAGGACACTCTCCATTTTATCTGTGTCCTTCTCAAATGGTGATGTCCAGAACTGATCACATCTCCCCAGATGAGGTCAAATGCAATGGCACTGCCACCTCCCTGTCTGTGGAAACTCTGCTCCTCTTGGTGCAATCCAATCTCCCGTTAGGGTTGATTTGGTTTTCGGTAGCCACATTGCACTGCCGGCTCAGACTGAAACTTCCATCTGAAAATCCCTTTCAGAACTCTCTCTCCATTCCTTCCCCATCTTACATTTGTAGAGTTGATTTTTTACATTTACTTTACCCTTATTGAATCAGGTGCTTATTAAACTCAGCCCGATGCTTTAACCTGCCGAGATGCTCTATTTCTCTGAGCCTGTCATTCAGCTGGTCAGCATTCCCTCTCAGCTCTGTATCCTCTGCAGATCGGACAGGCGCGCCATCTCTGCCTATATCCAAGTCATTGACGAAAACGGTGACTAGTGCAAGGTTAAATGCATCTTCCCGAGATATTCTTCTAGATGCCATCCTGGCATTGACCTGGTCTTTGAGACTGGCCACCCAGTCACTTCTGATTCTATCTCATGCTATGATTATCTGGTCCACAGCCCTCCATCTTCTCCACAAGAATTATAGGAGATGTTTTATTAAAAGCTTTTAAAAAATCTATATAGATGACGAAAGTGAGACCTAGGTCGGTGACTTGCTTAAAGTTACACCATTTCATAAGATCTTAAGTTTAAATCTGAAAAGAGCCACAGAGACTATCAATCCATACCAAATTCATTCCCAATTTGATAGATGAGGAAGTTAAGGAACGGACAGTTTCAATGACTGGGCTCAAGAGGTTGGAACCCAAGCCCTCTGACTGCACACTGGGGGCTCTTGCCACTGTCCCCACTGCCTGTGAGGAGCCGACTTGATCTTTCTTAGTTTGCCTATCACAAAGCTCCCATTTGGACAGGCAGGCCATTTTTCACTCCCACTCAGTGACATTTTGGGGAAGGTTTTTATTTTCCTAATGATTCATCTGAGCCAGGATGAGGTATTCAGTCTGGCTGGAGCTCCTTGGCTCCTGATGATCTTAATGGGCTCTGGGGGATGGCGGATCAACACCTGTCCTTTGGCCTTTTTTTTCTCAAAGTCACGTGCATCCTTGAGGCTTTGAAGAGATGTTTGTGGGTCTTGCTTCTGAAGTGGCTTTGAATACGACAGCAGCTTCTCCAAAGAGGAGAAAGGTAGAGAAGTGAGGAGGGCGACCTGTGCCCAAGGGGACATGTCCCCCCAAATGCCTGATGAACATGCCCATGGCAGGGGGGAAAGATCTTCCAGGGTCTGAGTGGGAATTCCAAGGGCCCCAGGGAGAGACAACCAGCTTAAGGGGTCTCTCTGGAGTTTGCTACATAGGGTTCTTTATTTAATAAGCTACCCACCCTCACCCACACAGCTTTTGTTGAAATAACAGCCAACCAGTCTTGGTCAGAAAATCTCTCCTGTGATCCTGGTAGGAAATATGAGCGCCAACTTGCCTTGGAGGGAATTCATGTTGAACCAGTCCCACAATCCAACAGGTGGGCACTGAGTGCTTCCGTCAGACATTTGTGCTGGGGACCACAGGAGAATTCTGAACCATGTACGGACATAGTCAAGAAAATGGAAACCTCACAGTCATTTGTGGCCCAGTGATCTGGCAGCAGAGGAGATGGTTCAAACCCCGACTCCACTGCTGACAACTTCTGTAAGCTTGAGCATGACTCCTTTCCCCAAGGCCTGTAAAATTCAGTCAGTTCACAAGCACTTATTAAGCCTATAAGTTAGCACTATGTGCTAACTATAAAAGATATAAAGAAAGACAAAGATAGTTCCTGCCCTTAAGGGGCTCAGAACCTAATTGGGGAAACTTGTATGTGAACAGGATATATATATACATGGGATAAGTAATCTGAGCAGAAGAGATAATTATAGTCATACGTGTGTATGTATGTGTGTGGTGAGATTTCAAAGAGAATTTGGAGTAGGAGAAGAAGACTGAGGTTAGAGCTTTGGACCATACTCCCACTTATGGGAGGGGAAGGGCAATGATCACAGAGGGAGGAAAGACAAGAAAAGGAAGGTTATGGGAGCCCAGCATGGAGAGAATATCAAGGAGGAGAGGGTGCATAGTGCTGTCCAATATGGCTGAAAGATCAAAGAGGATAAGAACAGAAAGGTGTCCAAAGGAATATGGCAATGAGAAGGTGATTGGTTACCCTGGAAAAGGCTGTTTCTGTGGGGAAGTAGGGCTACAAGTCAGATATTACATACTTCATAATTTATGAAGAAGAAAAAAAAAGGAGGGGGGAAGAGAAAGAAGAGGAGGAGGAGAAGAAAAAAAAGGAGGAAAAGAAGGAGGAGGAGGAAGAAGAAGGAGGAAGAGGAAAAGGAGGAAGAAGAAGAAAGAAAAAAGAGAATGAGAAAAAAGAGGAGGAGAGGAGGAGGAAAAAAGAAGAAAAAGGAGAAGAAAAAAGAAGAGGAAGAAAAAGAAAAACAGAAGAAAGGAAGAAAGAAAAAAAGAAGAAATAGAAGGAAGAAGAAGGAGAAGAAGAGGGGGAGGAAGGAAGAAGGAAAAAAGAGGAAGAAGAAGAGGAACAAAAGGAATAGGAGGAGGAAGGAAAACAAAAGGAAGAGAGAAGAAGAAGAAAAGAAGAAGAAGAAGAACAAGAAGAAGAAGAAGAACAAGAAGAAGAAGAAGAAGAGGAGGAGGAGGAGGAGGAGGAGGAGGAGGAGGAGGAAGAAGAAGATGAGGAAGTTCAATTGTAGTATATTATTATTTGGATAGCATAAATAGTTTTATTTTTCTTTTACAGAAGAAGGACATTGAGGCAAAGAAAGCTGAAGTGAGCTGACCAAGTTCTCCCAGGCAGCTTGGAACTGCGCTGAGGCTCATTTGCTAGTAGCCCCTTTGTTCCCATCCCTCCCCCTCTCCCCAGCCCAGACAAGGCCCCATCTCCTGCCCCGATCATCTTCACGGTCACAACACTCTTTTCCGTCTTTGCAAAGCTGCCCCTGTCACCTCTGCCTTCATTTCCAAATGCTTTAATGCTAAGATGCCGCCCCGGCTCTTGTTCTCTTCTGGGAGAGAGAGCAATCGGATAAACACTAATGTAACCATGCAGCTGCTTAAATCACAGATAGGTTAAGTGCCAGGAGGTCTTTCTAAAAAATAAATTAGAATCTGCATGATAGCCACATTGCTCGGGCCCGAGTCATGCTTGGTCATTTTGAGCAGATCTCTATCCACTAAGTGCCTGTAAAAATTCTCTCCCCAAGTTCTTGGCTCCCACATCAGCTAGCTTCCCATTTATTTTCTTGCTTCCTTATCTCCAGGTTTCCAGGACTTTGTTAACTCAAAAAATGGCCTCAAGAATCTACCTTTCTGGGCATTTTAATGGGATTTTCCCACATGTTAACCTCAAAAAAAGAAATAGACTGAAGGCCCAGCCATACAACTACAATAAGTTTAAGCAAGACCTAAGCCTGAGAGACTCTCAGAGAATCTAAAGATCATCAGTTTAGAAGTAGAAAGGACCCTGGAGGTCATGTCTCAGAACTCCTCATCGTAGAAATGAAGAAACTGAGACTTAGAGAAGGAAAATCATAAAGAGCCAGAAGAAGCGGTGGTGATTTCCTAAGAGCAAAAACCAGCTTTAAGAGGAAGGAAGGTGGAGGAGGCAAACTCCTTGCATCAGGGAGTAATGAGGGGAAAGGGAGGCTATCCCCCTGCTGCAATGGTGAGAATCATGATGTAGAAGAGCCGACTTATATTTAAGGATTTATACAGCATCTTAAGTTTGTAAAGCACTTTATGTACATTATTTCTTTTTATCTGCATCGATGGAAGAGATTTGTACCATATTCATCCCGCCTTCCTGGGCTGGAAAAGCCTTCAGAAGCCGTCTCCTCTGTTAGGTCCCCCTTCATTTTACAGATGACAAAATGAAGACCTAGGAAGCTGACTAGAACTCTATACAGCTAGTAAGTATCACCGTCAGCATTTGAACTCGCATCCAGTTACTCCAGAGCTGCTGATCTTCCCCCTGCCTGCTTTTCTCCTTAGTACGACACTTTACAGACACATGTTCTGTTTCTTTAGGGACTGACTGCAAGGCTACATGACCATGATCCCTTGATCTATGGCATCTACAGAGAGGAGGAAGGGAGGGAGGGAGACATACCACTTCCTGAAGTGATTACACAGAGTGTCCACAGACAGAAAGGGGGAGCATTGAAGATCATTCTCAAATGGGCCATACAAGTATGTCCAAAGGGATGGGATGATATATCATTAAGTAAAGTAACCCCAAGTAAACTCCCAGCTCTAGGGGCCGTTGGATGGCACAGTGATAGCCTTGAACTTGGAGGACCTGAGTTCAAATCCAGCCTCAGAACTTTAACATTTCCTAGCTGTGTGACCCTCAGAAAACCACTTAACCCCAATTGCCACAAAAAAAGAAACTCTGCATTGTATTGATCAGACACAGTTTTAGCTGTTTTCCAGACCCCTGTTCCATGATTTTGCCAGCTGAGAACCATTTTGTTATACTTGGAGCTCATCTACTTATACTCTTTGTATCTTGTTTGCACGTCACTTTTGCATCGGAGTGGGAACCCCCTGAAAGCAGGGACTGTTTTCGTTTTTCTTTGTACTCCTAGCCTTTAGCACAGAGTTTGATACGCAGCAGATGCTTAAAGATATTTGTTGCTTAATCTGACTTTGCCAATTTGAGCTTTCTCCTCTGAAAAGCGAAGCCTGGGCTGCAGGATCTCTGGGGTCCCTTATGAGAAAAAAGGACGGCCAGTTCTCTTCTGACCATCACCGGGAAGGCCAAGGTATCTGAGTTCCCTGGTCACAATCTGCAAAAGGTAAACACTCCCTCCCCCTGCCCCAGCTTAACACATGCAAACAGACTCGCACACACACACAAACCTCAGCTTTCCCTTCTGGATTATAATTTATCTGAGATCTTGAGCCTTCAACGAAACATGAGTATACTCACATAACCACAAAGGACAGGGAAATTTTCTGGCAGTGAGAATATGTGCCTTTATCTTGTGCCACTTATCTTGCTGTCCAGCCTTTTCAGTGAAACCTTCATGATCTCATTTAGGGTTTTCTCGGCAGAAATACTGGAGTGGTTTGCCATTTCCTTCTCTGGCTCGGTTTTTCAGATGAGGAAACTGAGGCAGACGGTATGGAGTGAATTGCCCAGGATCACACAGTTAGTGTCTGAGACCACACGTGTTTTCAGTCTTTCTCATTATGGGCCCTACGCTCTGTCTCCTGTACCAATTAGCACCACCTACAGTGTCTCTGTTTTTCAGAATCCTCCACACTTAAGACGCTGTTTCCTTGGAACTCCTGGATATTCTATTCCATCCATTTACAGGCACTATTCTGAGAAGAGGTCCAAGAAGGTATCTGGCTTAGACAGTTATATAATTTCTACCATTTGCCAGGTGTTGCGTGAGGGGCTAGGGGTACAAAGACAAAGCAACAAGATAGTTCCTGTCCTCGTGGAGTTTCCCGTCTATCTGGGCAGTAACCCCCACATAGCAAGGTAGATACAAAACAGATACAAGGCAATTTGGGGGGAAGGCAGTGAATGAACTGAGTTCAGAATGGGGGGAGTTCAGAAATCCAGAATGGGGGGGGGAATCTATGCAAAGATACAGAGATGGGAGATGAGGGATATGAGGAGCAATAAAAAGACCAGCTGCAAAGAGAAACTGGGGCCAGATTTTACAGGGCTGGAGACACCAAGCAGACCTGTCCAGGACCAGAATGCCTTTAAATGGAAGGAAGTCACTTTGTTCTGCCCACCACAGGAGAGTCATTCGAAAAGAGGTTTGCAAATATTCGGGAAAGAGATTTTTAAAAGCGATATTTTTTAGAAGATTCAATGGGGCCAATAAAAAGAAAAACAAAACCGCTGAGTTTATTTTTCTAGTTGTCAGCAGGACCATCGATACTCTTGGCTACTGTTTACACAGGTGGAAGGAAGTCCCCCTTGGCTTTCCATTGATTCCACGCCTGGCCATACTCATCGCTGGCTGGACGTGGGAAGCTGGTGATCTGTAGCTGCCAAGAGAAAGCCAAGTCACTCTTTGGTAAACAGGGATAGGGAATATAACTAACCGGCTTTTGGTTTCCTTCCCAAAATAGATTAAAATGTTCCTGTGGTGTCTTTTTTTTTTTTTTTTTTAATAATCAAAAGCTCAATGGACTTGGAATTAGAAAATCTGGAATAGAATTCTTTCCCCCCTACTTAGTAGACGCGTTCTTCAGCTGATCCTCATAGAGAGGTGTGCGGGGATGATGAATGATGGACAGATGGCTAAAAGTCAACATGGCTGCAGAAAGGGGTGTGGCCCAACCATGACCATCCATTCAAGGGATTGGCTGAATCTCAAAGTCAAAAGGGCTTCCTCTGGCCACCTGGGCTCCAAAACAGGGTCTGTTTGTGCCCTGGGAGGCAAGGCATGAATGGCCAATCAATTAGAGGTTGCATCCTACCCTCCTTGCAGCTGCCGAACATATGGCTTTGTTTCCAACACATACATGTCTATTCTGTCCAACACTGTCCTATGACACATGTCCCAATGCCATTATCTACCACGATCAGATCCGAGCTTTGGCACCTTTAGGCAATTATAACCTAACCCCGACTGGGCACCGTAACAGCCGCCATTCAGAAATTGGAGACTACTGACCAGTCCTACTCTTACTGGATAACGATTCTCTCTATGATGTACCCGAGTGTTTGTGAAACCTTTCTATACTGACTTTTGCAGCTTTCCCTCAGCATTTCTGATTAATCAAACTATCTTTTGCTTTAAAATCTGCAAAGCACTTTATATATGTTTTGGCACTTGGTCATCCTAACAATCTCTTAGTGGGGAGGAACCCGAGGCCAGATGAGTTACCCAGAATCCCACAACTAGTAAGTATTTGAGACAGTTTTCCTGATTTCAGGTCCACCACCGAACTGCCAAACTAAGAGAGCCCATGAATGAGGTGGTGCAGAAGCCCTGTGTTTTATGTGATAACAGAATTAGGGGAAGAGAGAGAAGGGAGGGAGCCATGTTCCATGAAGAGAAACATCCCCTAGGCAACAGCATTTGGCAGTGCCCCAACCATCTAATCCAACAAGCATTTATTAAGTAGCCACTATATACAAAACATTTTCCCAAGGGCTGGGGATACAAAGACAATTCCTGACCTCAAGGAGCTTGCATTCTAGTGGGGAAGGAATGCTACATGGAAACAGAAAAATAGATCAAGGATTATTTAATTAGAGAGAGTTTAAATAATTAAATAATTAAGGGAATCAGGTTTTGTGTAAGAGATAGTGTATGAATACACGAGCAGAGCTTTGAAGAAAGTGCTATGGGGCACAAAAGTATGGATAAGGAGGCGTAATGTTGCGTCCAAGCAACAGGAGGTGGGAAAGGTAGCTTTGAACCAAGGTTGGGTGAAGGGGAATAATGTGAACTGTTTGGAAAGGTGGGCTGCAGGCAGATTCTAAAGTCATTCATTACTGAACAGTGTTTTTTTCTATATTCAATAGGAAGCCATTGAAAGTTTCTGAATAGAGGAAATGAGAGTCAGACTTATTTTAGTAAGTTTTTCCCCCAGTAGTAGTGTCAAAGAAAGATCAGAGAAAAGAGACTGGAAGCCAAGAGGCTAATCAGAGGCTATTGTAATGGTTCAACTAAGGGGCAATAAAGAGCTGAACTAAGGTGAAGGCTATATGAGCACAAATAAGGGAATGGATGAGAGATATAGTGTGGAAGAAAAATCATCAAGACTTGGCAACTGGTTGGATATGGATAAGAGAGCAAGGTAAGGGAGATAAGGGAGAAGGAAGCTTGAGAGACCAGAAAGATGATAGCAGCCTCAACAAACAAGCTTGAAAAAAGGATTAAGGCAAGGAAGTACCAAATCCTGCTCTAGAGATCGTGAACTTGACATGGGTATGGCACATCCAGGTGGAGACATTCAACAGGCAGGTAGTGATGTGGGACTGGTGTTTGGGAGAGAGAGGTGGGTTGAATATGTAGATTGGTAATCATTTGGTAATCATGTATATCGGGATGGTAACTGAACCCATTGGAGTTGATGAAATTGAAAGGGCAATGTCATGTAAATCTGGAAGGAGAGTGAAGACAACAGTTTACAAAGCTGCAAAGCTAAAGGCAATGCAATTATGGACTCTAACTTTTGTGATTCTGGGAAGTCACTTAATTGCACTTAGCCTCAGTTTTTTCATCAATAAAATGGGGGAAGGGGTGATAATACTTGCAAGACCTACCTTATAGGGTTGAAAGAATAAAAATGAGAAAATGAATGTATGAAAATATTTTGTTATTCATAAGTGTTGTGTAAAAGCAAAGACAGTTCACATGCTGATCAAACTTTATAGATGACAGGAAGTTGATTTAAGAGTGACTGGGCAGACAAAAGCTCTACATAGCATTGCCCACAAGTCACTGGGGGGAGAGACCCGTGACTATTGCTCTCAGAGAATGTGAACACTATAGCCCAGAAGCTGTGAATGGGCTGTGTGGTCTAGGGAAATCTCTGACCTTGAGATGTTCTGAAAGGAGAGTTGGTTTAGAGAAAACAGAAGGAGAAGCTCGTTGGTGCCTTGCCTAATTCTTGCTAGAGCTAGTACCGGTGGCAGAAGCAGTCTTGATGGATGGCTGGCAAGCTTCCAGGATGCTTTCCCATCAGCTTTGGTGTGGGCCATGCCAGTGCACTTTCTCCTTGCTAAAGTGGCAGAGTCAGACTTTAGTAAGTTTCTTTTCCCCCAGAAATAGTGTCAAAGAAAGACTGGAGAGAAGAGCCTGGAAGCCAAGAGCCCAAATCAGAGGAAACTTCTTAAAAACTGGTTCCCATCATGAAAAGCTATACAACCAGCTTACATATCCTGCAGTTCTAGTTCAATGAATTTTTATACTCTAAGAGAGATGTCCATGTATCGATATGTCTGCCATAAGTGACTGGGTGATCCCACCTTCTTTGGTGTACTGGGAAGCAGAAGGGCTGTTTGGGAGTGCTTGGGTCCTTCTGTGATGGGAAGAGGCAGCAGGGACTGGACTTGGTATAGGGAAGTAGAAAGATGATTTGCTTTTGAAATCTGTGGGAAAGTATGACCCTCTGTGGGATAGGAGGGAAGACTCATCACTTATGTCCCTAGGCTATTTAAGTAACATCTTTTACTCTGAACTCATTGTCTTCTGATTGATTAGTTGGTAAAAAGAACCTCAGTGGGGGCTCGTGGTTTGCTACCTAATATGCTACAAATCTGGAAGAGCTTTAGGGGGACCTGTGGCTCAAGTTGCCTAGGCTACCCTGAGAGAGAGAAAGAGAGCGAGAGCTAATAACTGGATGATATAATGAGGATTCACCAATGGGTGCAGATTACAGGGAGGCAGATTTCTGTTCAAGCTGTTAAAAAAATGGATTGTACCATTTTAAGGGATTGTAAATTCTCATTCTTTGGAGGTATTTAAATAGAATTGGAAGACCACTTGGTAGGACATAGATAAAATTGCTGACTTGTACATGGGCCGGACTAGATTACCCCTTTGTCCTCTTACACTGGTGAATCCCACTGCTTATGCCAAAGATGGGATAGAGGGCTTGGAGAAAAATTGTTTCCTTTGTCCTCAGACCTCCTGAGAATCTGCTTAAACTTTCACACTGCCGGGGCTAGGCCAAGACCTCTCTGTTTTGGGATACCCCTTCATTCCCTTTCTTCTTTCTATCTGGAAATTCTCTAATTGCCACTGTTGCCCACTCGTCATCACTGAGAAGAACTGAAGCGATGAGGGCTATAAGCTTCCTGCATCCTCTCTACCTTGTCTATCCCGCTTGTTTCCTACCCTCACTACAGTGTGGACAGCTTGGGGAGGGGAAGATGAAGGAACCAAGGGAAGGGAGGAGGCCCTGCCTGGTCCTTTCTCCAGGAACCAGTAGTTGTGGGCAGAGGAGACCATGTGGAGTGGGGGGACCTCCGGCCTGTTGTGTTGATTACCACCGTTTCCACCATCTTGTTCAATAATGAAATTCGCCAATTCTACTCTGACTAAGACAGTTCATAGCGGGGCATTTCCTCCTCTGGAATTGAGGTTTTTGCTCCAAAATTTATTCCTCTCCTCCGTGGTGTGGAGCAATTACTCACAGCTCTGGAACACTGCATTTCACACAGAACAGGGTTTAGGGTTCAGCCAAAGGACACAGAGTAAATCATCCAGCCTCTGAAAAGCAAATGGTCTCATCTCGGCTAAGTTATGCATTTGCGAGAACATCAGGCAGATTTTAAATATAAATGGAGCTGAGCTGAGAGAAAAGCCAGTTGGAGGGGCACCCCCACTTCCCCAAGGAGCCCCAGACACCCTCCCCCTCAGGAGTACAACTGCACTTGGAGGGCGTCCATCTCAGGCAGCCTATTGGCGGCAGGACCTCTGCTGATTCACCACGCCGTAGCATTTAGGGACCATTGAGTCCAAACCGAGCACTCCTACAGCCAATCCTCACATGGGCTAGTCTACGTTCTTCTCGTCATCCTGGTCATCCTTTTCTGAATACGCTCCTGCTTTTCTACACTCTTGATGATTTGTCTGACAACTTGTATTTATTAAGTGCCTACTATGTGCCAGGTACAAAGAGAGATTAAAAAAACAAAAAACAGAACAAATAAGCCCTGCCCTCAAGGAGCTCCCAGTCTAATGGGGGAGACACCTATGTACAAACAAGATATGGATAGGATAAACTAGAGATGATCAACAGAGAGAAAACATTCATGGAGGGGGATCCAGAAAGGTTTACTGCAGAAGGCAGAACTTTAGCTCGGGACTGCAGAAACCGGGAGGCAGAGATGAGGAGAGGTTAAGGTCCAGGCATGAGGGATGGTCAGTGAACATGGACATAGTGCATCTTCTAGGGGATGAGATGGAGGAAGATTGGAAATGGAAGACGGGCTTTACATGTAAAAGTGAGGGTCTTCTATCTGGGCTCAGAGATGAAAGGGAGACGAATAGGAATATGACACAGTCAGACCTTTGTTTTGAGAAGATCAATTTGACAGCTAAGCAGAGGCTGGATTGGGATCGGGAGAGACAAAGCAGGCAGACTAAAGTGAAGACTATTTTACTAGTCTAGTCAGGCTTCTCACCTTCCTCATTCCCAAAACGTTTAAAAGCAAGATTTCCAGACTCACCAAAGTGCCATCTGAGAAATTCCACAGCAGAGGAGAGCCTATTGTGATCAGTCTCAGGATGAGGACATTATTATCTTCATCTTCATCACACTATCATCCTTACCATAATCACCATCATCATCACCTTCACCATCACCACCACCATAATCATCACTACCATAATCATCTTTATCACCATCACCAAAATCACCATCACCATAACCCCCCTATCATTACCACCCATCACCATCATCTTCATCACCATCATCACCCCAACCATCATCTTCATCACCACCACCATAACCATCATCTTCATCATCATCACCATCACCTTCATCACTATCACCATCATCACAACAGCTAACTTCTAACTTTTGTATGACCACTTTAAGGTGGGCAAAACTCTGCGTTTGTATTGTTTCATTTGATCCTCATGACAACCCTGTGTGGCAGGCGTAATAATCCCCACTTTAGAAGTGGGGAACCTGAGGCTGGCCTTGCACATGGACCATACTTAATAATGCTTATTGGTTCTTATTGCTATTGATTCTTAGAGGGGTTAAAAAGCTTGCCCAAGACCTCATGGATGATTAGGGTCTAATGTGAGATTTGAACTCAGGTTTTCCTGGATCCAAATCCAGTTTTGTGTCACTTTGCCACTTGATCAGAAACACAGTATTAGAAAAGCCTGTATGGGAAAAGGCCATAAGATCCGGCTCGTACTCGAGTGAAACTCTTTGAGAAAAGAACATTACTGGTCATCCTGACTTTTATTTAAAAACTGCCAGTGAGGAGGAACCTGCTACCTTGCCCAAACTCCCTTTTGAGTAGCCCTAATTATTATCAGATTTTAAATACATAAAACTTTCTGAAACTCCCCACCATCTCAATTAATTGAGCCCTCTGGGACCCCGCAGAATGAACCTAATCTCTCTTCCACATGACAGCTCTTCAAATGCTTGAACACCACTGACATGTCCCCCCTGGGTCTCCTTTTGTTTATAAGAAACGTTCCCTGTTCTTCCCCCAATCCTCACATGGCATGTTCTCCACTGTGCTTATTATTCTGGTCACCCTTTTCTGCACATGCTTCGGCATATCTCAGAGTCTGAGAAATGTGGTATCCAGAAGTAAATACAGCCTTCCTCCTGTGGCCTGATTGGAACAATGTGTATTGCAGAATCATTCAGCCTAGGAGAGAATTAACTTTTTGCATTGTCATGCTATGATGCTGACATACTGAGCTTGTAGTCCACTAAAACCTCCACTGTTTTTTCAGATAAACTACTTGCCTAGCCATGCCTTCCTCCTACTGAATTTATGAAATGGATTTCTTTTTAGAAAGCTATGTCTCCAATCTTACATTTTTTCCTGTTAAAATTTCTCATTTGGCCCAATATTAGAGCTTGTCAAGATATTTTGGGATCTTATTATCCTGTGATTGAACGAGTTAACTAACCTTCCAAGCTTGTAACATCTGGAAACATGATCAGAATGCCACATATACCCTCATCTGTGACACTGATAAAAATATTGAAAACCACCGGGCTGAGGGCAGATACCTGGGGACACTTCCTAAGGTATGTCTCTCTGAGTTGATATTGCTCCAGTAAAATAAAATCTCCTTGGGGATATCTTCAAGTCATATCAAATAAAATCAACAAGCATTTATTAAACACGTTCTATACATCATGGACTTGGTTAATGGCCGCAGAACCCTGGGTGGGAATTGCACCACGACAATGGTGCCATGAGCTGACAGAGGAGAAGGAAGTGACGTGCATGGAGGATGGTGACTTCTGCCTTTTGGTCACCTGGGACAAGCCCCATTTACCCCATGCTAGGTACAGCTCTGGATATTCCATATTACCAATAAAGAGGAAAAATTTCTTTTAATTTAAATCCTTTAGACCACGTTAAAGTCACAAGTCTAGACAAATGAAGCCCAGAAGCACTTACTATTCACCTATCATATGTCAGGTACTGTGTTATGCATTATGAATACAACTGAATAAGTAAATATTTTTGGGTCCTCTCATTTAACCAGTTTTAAATCCACTTAATTCTCTTAATTATCCATCTATCTCTAACTTACACAGATAAAAGATTCTGTCCAACATAGTGATGAACTCTAGGTATATGTTGCCAATAATCGAGTGTACTGATCTACCGAGCCAATTCAAAGGACTTTAGAATTGTCAAGTTGGAAGTGACTCTAGAGACCATTCAGTTCAGCCCCCATCTGAATGAGAATTCTCTCTGTAGCCTATCTGACATATCAGCCTTTAGCTGAGCCTCCAATGAAGAATACTCTAGCGCTTCATTCAGCAGCCCTCTCCATTTTTGAAAAGCTCTGACTGCGAGGAAGGTTTCTCCTTATCTCTAGTCTAAATTTGCCTCTTTGTGCCTTCCACTTCTTGCTCCTGGTTCTGTTCTGGAGATCTAAATGGAATGAGTCCAATCCCTCTTCTGCATGACAGTCCTGCAAATATGTGAGGGGACTATAATATTCTCCCTGTGTCTTTTCATCTCCAAACTTAATATCCCCAACTCCTTCAAAACCATTACTGAGTCAGCAAAGGACATGGCTCTCATAGCCCTTCTTGATGGAGCCATATTTGCATTGGGTTTTGAGTGTGAGTTGGGATTGCTTCTTTTTCCAAGTACTTGAAAAATAGACCTTTTTTTTTTTTTTTTTTTTTTTTTTTTTTTTTTTTTTTTTGCAGAGAATCAAAGCAATCTTGCCAGTGAGCAGATCCTCCCCTCTTCCTAGAAGATGGAGGTGTTTCCTCTCCTGGGCTTCTCTGGCGCCTCCCTCAGCCATCACATGTTGCTGCCTTTCAGCCTCCTCTGATGAAGTTCATCTCATCATGACAACTTCTCTTCACCAATGCATCTTGACCCTCTTCTTGTTTATGGTCATAGGTCTCCACTCCCTGATAATCATTTTAATGTTTTTTTTTTTTTCCTATTTAGTTAAAGAGCACTGAAATAGAGAACCATCTCACCAATGCAAATACAGCCTCTTTGTTGCTTACAGTCCTGGAGCATTGAGAGAAGTCATCCGGCCAGACATGTCAGAAGAGGGTCTTCCTGACTTTAAGGCTAGTTCCCTCTACCCTCCAATGCCTCTCATTTGAATAAATTATTGCACTAACTATGAAATTTCTTCTCCCCTCCCTTTTTTTCTCCCTTTCTAGTTTCCCCTTGCTCTCCTCCCTTCCCCCTTTTGTTCCCCTTCCCTTCTTCCCTTCATTTTTTTCTCTTTCCCTTCCTTCTCCCTTCCCTTTCTCCATTTCTTCCCTCCTTTCTCTTGCCTTTCCAGTTTGGTGTTTTGCACAGGACTACCACTAGGGTATGCAGTCAGGCAATTTTTTTTTTTAATTCTTTTTTTGGTCAACCCTTGTCTATATACAAATTTTGATTATATACATTTTGCAAAATTCTTGGAGCCATATAAGGTATACTTATCTATGATGAAAATTTAGAATAATGGGTCTAGATGAAATGCCATGGATTTGTTTATTTTCCAATCAGGGCTTTGTTCATAGTGTGGGAAGGGCTTTCACAGTTGGTCTAGGTGAAGACAAGTCAATTTCAGTGCAAGGATGGATGGGTACCAGTAGCCGAGCTCACCCAGTTCTAAAAGCTAAACATTTCTTCTCTATGCTAAGGAAAATGATCTGATGCCATATTCTTCTGAATGAAGCAGCAGGATATCAGCTTTGGGGGCTGTGTGACAAAAGTCAGCAGGGGCTGGTACCTGACATGGTATAGGAAATGGAGAGCCTCCATATGTGGCCATAATTTGAACTAACTAAATCATGATTCTCATTTCAAACAATCCTATTCACCAACTATGCAAAGGTTTTTGTCTAAATCCTTCTGATAAATGTTTATCTTCCTTATTGCTAATGAATTGTTTTTGCCGTTGGAAAAAGGCTGCATTTTTGTATGTTTAACAAATGAATTCAAAACTCTTGGAAGATTTTGAAGTCATTTAGAAGCCTGGTTTCAAGTTTTTAAAGTCTGAAGCCAGGAGAAATTTTATTGGTGACAGGCACATCATTTTCAGTAATGAGAACTTAGTTTTTAAATGTCTTGCTAATTGTGATGGCTTCGTACTATCATTAACTAATATCACAAGGCACACATATACACTCGAGGTGAAGTCTAGCATTAACAATAATGAGAGTAAATTCATATTCCAAATAATTTTCTTGATGATTTTGAATTTTGGGGGAGGGAAATGTCTTGTCAAATATGATTAGCTTGCCATTGTTTTTGCTTCTGACAGAGAGTTTGTAGCAGGAGTAGGTGGGGTGTCAGCTCTACCTTTTTTTCTCAGTTGATTATGTTTGCATTATTAAATTCTCTTGAATCTTCAGTTTCTTTGCAAGAAACTTTGGAAACTACTTGTCCATCTACTGAAAGTGAGTTTAGTTAAAACATCTGGAAGCATCTTGTGATGGGCAAGGAAATGGAGCAGAGGGGAGAAGGGGTTGAGTTTGAAGCAAGGCAAGGGAGAGACTGAAACGGCAGGTGGAGGTTCAAGTTTATAAAGGAGCTCTTTTTTGTGAAGAATATCTTGAAGGCTTCCCTCAATTCCTATCCCTCAGCACTTCTACAGCAGCTTCTTGGGTGGCGGCTCGGCTTAAGAAGGTAAGGTTTACTAGAGGGTGAAAATTTACTGTTTAAAATAAAAGATTGACATTTTTTGGCAAGAGAGGTCTGCCAGTTATATTCTCCCTGGGGAACATTGCTTAATATATATTGAGCCAAATAATATTTTCATTCAGAGTTAATGACCCATGAATACCTGAGTGAACAAGTTCTACTTTAGCTGTGAATGATTTGTGAAATACCTCATTAAACCCTGTTAATAAGCAGATTGTCTGACATGAGGCCCTCGGCTCTCCAAACAAGCAATAAGGACATAGCCCCGTGATAATTGATGTTCTCAGGAGAGTCTAATCTACTGAGGGTCTCAGACAATGAGACCAGGTTCTCTATACCGCCAAGAGGTGACTGAACTTGAAATGAAAAGGGGTACGGTAGCTAGTCGGTAGATCCCAATGAAAAATTAACAAGATTTTTTTTTAAATTATAGCATCTTTGGGTTGGAAAGGCCCTCAGAGGTCATTGGTCTAACCACTAGTCAATACATAAATCTCCTCTACAGCATTACTGAATATATGAATACTTACAGTGATGGGAAACTCATTACCTCATGGGATTGATTGCCTGTCTATTGATGGCCAGTTTTAGTTGTCAAAAGTCAAAAGAATGAACATCCCATATTGAGTAAAAAGCAGCTTCAGCACCATTTTCACCCAATGTTTTCCATTTGCCATCTTTTATCTCCTACACAGGGCCTGGCTCATTGCAAATGTTTATTAAAGAAACGCATGAATCATTGAATGTCAGAGTCAGAGGATACTCTGGCAAGTGGTCAGCCAGTTTGTGCCCGAAGCCCTCTGGTGACAGGGAAGCCACTCTCAAGTGCGCACGTCACTTGTCTGCTCTTTCTCACTCTATAAAATGGGTATTGGGTGAATGAGGTTTGTTAGAATTTATTTTTAATTCTAAATTTAATCAAAAACCCAATGAAATGGACATTCCCGCCTATTATACATCAGATGACAGATCTCTGTTGAGTAGAGTGTGCTTTTCTTTTTAAGCAGAGATGGCCAGGTCAGAACCAATGCAAGTTCAAGTCATGCAAAATTCAATTTTGTGTGAATTATATAGTGATACCAGGGCACATTTAAATCAAGCCAAAACTTGAAGAATATGACACATCAAACGTTTTTATGTGCTGCCATTGTTTATCCTCATATTGTTTGAAAATATTACTTGGCTCAATATATATTAATATATTTTGTTGTATGGCTGTGTAACATTACCAACAGTTGGGTCAGTTCTTTTATTTATTTTTTTCTTCTTGTTGTTTTGGAGGCAATGGCGGTTAAGTGACTTGCTCAGGATCACACTGCTAGTGAGTGTCTGAGTCTGCATTTGAATTCAGGTCTACCTGATGACAGGGGTAACGCTCTATCCACTGTACCACCTAGTTGTCTTGTTAATTCCCTTAAAGAAAACCTTTAATAAAATGGACAGAGGGAAGACTGCTGCCCACATTGAAAAGAAGAGGCTTGTTTTAACATTAGAACAAAACCCTGATGTTATTGAATGGCATGAATGTGGTTAGAGTAACTCAAAAGTAGGATGAAGTGCTGTAATGCTTGAATCTGTGATATGGAATATTAAAAGAAAAGAGAAAGGTGCCCCAGCTTTTTGTGGTTTGCAAATGACTGAAAGGAATATAAATGTTAACGGTGAGAGGAATGGAGCATCTTTTAGTTATGTGGATCGAAGACTGCAATAAAAAGAAATAGATTCCTTTTAACAGAGCAGCCATTCAGACAAAGGCTTCGAGTTTATTTAAGGCGATGAAAGAAAATGGAAATGAAGCGGATAGTGAAGAAACTTTTTACAGAAAACGTCGGTTGATTTGATCACATTAAAAATTGAGTTCAATTGTATAACGTTAAAATTCCCAGAGAGGTAGTGAGTGCAGATGAAAGCTTCACACGTTAATACCCAATGTTTTGAAGAAAATAATTGAAGAAGATGGATACATTGATCAACAAATTTTTAATGGAAATGGAATAGACTTGGTCCAGAAAAAGATACCTTCTAGGACTTAAGTTTCTAAGAAAGAAAAAAAAAATTCAACATGGATTTAGCTATCTAACACTATTAGTGAGAGGAAATACAGAAGGGGATTTCCCATGAAAGCCAATGCTTATGCTTATTTATCGCTTTTCAAATCTCTGTGCTCTGAGGAGTCGCAACTGTTAATTGCTTCCAGGTCTTCGGCGGTAAAAATAAGAAAGCATAATTGCCCAAAGCTGTTTTTGAAGACTAATTTTCAAGTTTCAGCTCAGCTGCTGAAAAATACTGCAAGGACAATAGGATCTTGTTTAAAGTATTACTGATTTTAGATAATACCCCAACCGATGCCTTGGTCCATAGTGTGAGAACATGAGGCTGGAAATTTGCCAAGATGTGGGTAAGGCTCTCTAGACCTAGCAGCACATTTATAAAGAATTAAAAAAAAAGACAAGAGAAGATGGGTGAGTCTATGAAATGATAACATTTCCATTGTATCATTTGTATATATTAATCTTTTGGTATGATATTCAGTCATTTAAAATTTTTTCTTATTTTGCCTTGTATAGCTACTCTATTCCTTTGTAGCAAACTTCAATCAGAAATGCAGTCTTCTTTTCTTTTGTTGTTATGTGCCTTCTGGGACCAAAGAGCACAAGACCAATCCTCTTTCTGGGAGATCACCTTTAAAATCCTTGAAGGCAGCTCCTATAACCTCGCCATGGTCTCTCTTCTCCAAACCGATCATTGCCATTTTTTTTCTATAACAATAATGGCTCGTGTTAAATTGTCTTTTTTAAGATGGGCATATCCCTTTCTTTATAACAACTCTTCACATGTTTTATTACACCAGCCTTGTGAGCTGGGTGCTATTATTATTAACCCCATTTTATAAATGAGGAAGTGAAGGTTCAAAGAGATTAAATGATTTATGCAGTCACACAGTCATTTGCTATCAAAACTGGGGCTTAATCCAAATTTTTCTGATTCCACATATGTCTCCCATTCTACCCATTACATGATACTTTTTTTTTTTTGACTCATCTGCATGCTTTTAAAAGTCCTTTCTCCATTCTGGTCCTTTTCCTCTCTAAGTCTACTAGATTAGTGATTTCTTTTTCAAAATTGAGACCAATTGCTATAGCTGAGCTCTGGCTAGAGCTATCCTTTCATTCTGTTTATATTTCAGGGAGAAAGATCAGTATCACAAGATCCACTGGCATAAATGGCACCTAACCTCCTATTCATGTCTCTATATGGGCCAGGCAAGAAGGTCTCATTTAGAGGGGTGAGTTTTTTTAAGTACATCTTGACCCCAAGAAAGCAGAAATATGAGAAAGAGATGGAAATAACCCAGCTCTACATCAGTATCATCCTTGACTCCTTAACTCTGCCTCAGCCTGCAAAATTCACTAAGTAGCTAAATCGTGCTGTTTCTATTCTCTACAACATCTTCCAAATCTGCACTCTTGTTTTTTCCTCACAGCCAGAACCTCCCTGTTTCAGCCTTTTATTATCTCTCACCTGGACTATTGTAACAGTCTCCTAATTTGTCTCTCTGTCTCATGTCTTTCCTCTCTGCAATCCTTCCTCGCCAGCTGCCAGAGTGATCTTGCTAAAGTGTGTCTGGAGGAGGTAGAGTGAATATAATGGTGCAGCAGGAAGCAATGGCTCTCTTACCACATAGCTTCAAAATGATATAGAAAATGCACCAGGTCAAATCCTGATTGGAAAAGCTAAAGAAACCAAATCACAATAAGTGACTTTTCTTTTTTTCTAATCATAGCTTTTTTATTTTTCAAAATACAAGCAAACATAGTTTTCAACATTCACCCTTGCAAAAGTTTGTGGTTCCATATTTTTCTCCCTTCCTTCTCACCTTCTGCCTCCCCTAGATAGCAAGTAATGATATAAGCTAAATAGGTGCAATTCTTTTAAATGTTTCCACATTTATCATATATGCAAGAAAAATCAGATCAAAAGGGGGAAATGAAAGAAAAAAAAAACAAGCAAACAAACAACAATAACAACAAAGGTGAAAATACTGTGTTGTGATTCGCACTCAATCCCCACAGTCTCTCTCTGGGTACAGATGGCTCTCTCCATTAAAAGTCTATTGGAACTGGTCTGAATCACCTCATTGTTGAAAAGAGTTAAGTGCATCAAAGTTTATCATCACGTGACATTGTTGCCGTGTACTGTGTTCTCTTGGTTTTTCTGATTTCACTCAGCATCAGTTCATAAAAATCTCTCAAAGCCTCTCTGAAATCATCCTGCTGATCATTTCTTACAGAACAATTATATTCCATAACATCATATACCATAACTTATTCAGCCTTCTTCAACACCTGGGCAGCCACTCAATTTCCAGTTTCTTGCCCCTACAAAAAAAGGGCTGCTACAAATATTTTTGCACATGTGAGTCCCTTTCTCTTTTCATGATCTCTTTGAGATTCAGACCCAGTAGAGACACTACTGGATCAAAGCATATACTCAGTATCATGGCCCTTTGGGCACAGTTCCAAATTTGACTGCAGATTATCTTTTTGGGACCATCTAATGAAGTGGAAGGATCCCTTCTTAGACTTGTGCTTTAAAATGCACAAAAGGAAGCACAGGAGATTTCCAGAGAACCCAAACTGAGTGAGGGAGTTAGCTTTTTTTTTTTTTTTTTTTTTTTTAGAAACCAGACTGTGAATTCCAAGTCAAGAATCCATGCTCCAAGATTCCAAGCTCCAGATTGACTGTGACATTCTTCACTGGAGATGTTTCTCACACCAACCATTCCCAAGGCTAGAAGAATAAGCAAACAACAAAAACAATAATGGCAATAAGAATTTCAACATAAAAAGCTATTATAATGACAGAGAAACTCTAGACACAAACTTAGAAAAAGAGAATGAGTCAAAATAGGAAAATTTCAAAGCAAAATGTAGTGTGGACACAGGTCCAACCAGTTTATCTGGAAGAGATAAAGTAAGAGTTAAAAAAGGAGTTAAATTGATTTTTAAAAACCAAATTAGAACAGTAAAGGAAAAAAAAATGGGAAAAGAAATGAGAACTATGAAAAAAAGATATGGAGATGGAATTGACAGCTTGGAACAAGAGGCATAAAACCTTACCCAAGAAAATTACTCCTTCAAAATTAGAATTGATCAAATAAGAGTTCATGACTCCAGGAGGCATCAACAAATATGAAAAGAGAGCCAAAAGAATGAAATATAGAAGGAAATGTAAGGTATCTCATAATGACTGAGCTGAAAAACAGATCAAGGAGAGTTAATTTAAGAATCACTGGACTGCTCAAAAGCCATGATCAAAAAAAGACCCTAGATGTACTATTTCAAGAAATCATAAAATACAACTGCTCAGTTTCTTAGAACCAGAGGGCAAATTAGATATAGAAAGGATCTGTTAGTGGTGGGGAACTTAGAATATAATATTACTGAAGACAAAAGATTTAAGCTTACAAGCAAGAATAACTTGAAATATAATGGAATTCTTAGCATTACTGAGTAAGATACCAGAGGTGAGTGGAAAATTTGACATGTAAACATAGGAGTGAAGAAAAACATAAAAAATATAAACACGAGTGAGCATTTATAAGAAACTAAACAAGGATAAGCTGTTGACTGTCTTATGTATGGAGATGATACATGCAGTCTCAAAGAACTTTAACATCATCAGGAAACATATTTCATGTTTAATTAGACAGAAGACCTTAGTATGATCTAGTACGTTTGGATGATCATAAAGGAAGTAAAAGGAAGAGAAAAATGGGATGGAAGAAAAATAGAAAGAAGTGTGTGTGTGGGGTAGTTTCTCCTAAATGATGTGCACAAGAAGTCTAAACAACAAGGAAGAAGAATTGGGATGACTACATGACACTTGAACCAAACTCTTGACAAAACTAATCCAAGGAGGGAAGATTGCACACATACATACATGTGGAGATAGAGAGAGAGAGAGAGAGAGAGAGAGAACGATAGAGAGACATATAGACAGAGAGAAGGGAGGGAAGGAAAGAGTGAGGAAGAAAGGAGAGGAGGAAGGAAGAGAAGGAGCAAGAGAGAGAGAGATAGAATGGAAGAGAGAGAGTTGAGAATAGAAATACATTTAACTCAATAGCAAACAAGAGAAAGGGTTAAAGGAAAGGAAAGAATAAGAAAAAAAGGGGAGATTTAAGAAGGGATTAATCAGAAACAAAATAAACTCTTGAAAAGGTGGCAGCAAATAAAGAGTGGGAAAAGTTTAAGAGAGTAAGATGGAAGAAAATACATAATTCACAACAGGACTAAATGTGAATGGATTGAACTCACCCATAAATTGAAAGAGGATAGCTGAATGAATTGTAAACCCTAATCCAACAATATACTGTTTACAAGAAATATATTTGAAGTAGAAAGATACACATAGTATTAAAATATGAGTAAGAGCAGAATATATCATATTTCAGTTGAATTTTTAAAAAGGCAGGGATAACAATCATGATCTCAGAAAAAGCAATAATAACAACAAAAAATCTAATTAAAAGAGAGATACTGAGAAACTAGATTTTCCTGAAAGGAACCAGAAACAACCAATTAATATCAATACCAAACATATATGTGCCAAATGACACAGCATCAATATTTAAAGGAAAATTTAAATGAATTATAGGGAGAAATAGGCGGTTAGGTAGGCACAATGGATAGAGTGTGAGGTTTAGAATCAGGAGTTCAAATCTAGCCTTTTGACAGTTAGTAGCTGCATGACCCTGGGCAGGTCAGTGAGTCTTATTTGCTTCAGGTTTTTCATCTGTAAAATGAGCGAAGAAGAAAGTGTCAAACCACTCTAGTATCTTTTTCAGGAAAAATCCAAATGGGGTCATGAAGAGTCAGACATGAGTGAAATGACTGAACAACATGTTACATGTGGAGAAATAGACAACAAAACTATGAAGTAGGGGATCTCAACTTACTTCTTTGTGGTCTAGATAAATGTCTCTCTCTCACACACACACACACACACACATACACACAGGGAAATGTAGATAAAATTTTAGAAAAGTTAGACATTTTAGATTTCTGGAGAATATTAAATGGGAATCGAAAAGGATATACCCAATTCTCAGATTGCATAATACCTTCACAAAAAATGACCACTTATTAGGGCATAAAAATCTCATAAACAAATGTAGAAGTAAAAAAAAAAAAAAAAAAGATTAAATCCCTCTCTTACTGACCATAATGCAATAAAAGTTATATTAAATATAGGGCTTTAAAAGTAATGATTAAAAATTAATTGGAAATTACTTCAGCAGGAATGGTGCATTAAAGAATAAATCATAGAAGCAATAAATAATTTCATTAAAAATAATGACAACAATGAGACAAATACCAAAATTTTGGATATGTGACCAAAGCATTTTTTTGGGGAAAATTTCTATCTCTAAGTACTTACATTAATAAAACAAAGAAGAACATATAATAAAACAAACTGGACAAGCAACTAAAAATGATTATAAAACAAAAATTCCCAATTAAACATTAAAATGGAAACTCTAAAAATCAAAGGAAAAAAATAGCAAAATTGAAAGAAAAAATAATAACAGTGAATTAATGAAAATTATCAGGAGTTTTTTTTTTTTTTTTAGAGGAGGAGACTTTAAAATAGACAAGGAATTAGCTAACTTGGTTTTTAAAGGAAAGAATAAAAGTAATTTACCACTATCAAAAATGAAAATAAGGTGAATTTACACCTAATGAAGAAGAAATAAAAGAAACAATTAGGAGCTATTTTTCCTAATTATATCAATAAAACTGATGATCTAAATGAAATAAGATATATTTATAAAAACATGAGTTTCCCAAATTAAAAAAAAAAAAAAACAGAAAACAAAAGATTGAAATTTAACTTAGGTTGAAATTAAACAAGCCTTAAATTCATTCCCAAAGGGGGAAAAAAAAACCTAGGACTGGATGGATTTACATGTGAATCTTTTTTAAAAATTAAAGAATAATTAATTCCAATTACTATTTGAAAAAAAAAAAAGGAAAACCTAAGTTAAGAAAAGTTGAAACAGAAAAAAAAACTATATAGATTGGTATATTTAATGAATATTGATGTAAAACATTTAAATAAAATGTTATCAAGTAATCAAATAACCTACCACAAAGATTTTACACTGTGAACAAGGGAGATTGCAAGACTGTTTCAATATTAGGAAAATTATAAACACAATTGATCATATTAATAACAAGGTAGCAAAAATGATATATTATCGCAAGAAAAGATACAATTAGCTTTCTTGTTAGTAATCTTCAAAAGCCCAAGAATAAATGGAGTTTCCCTTAATATGATAAGTAGTATCTATCTAAAACCAAATGCCAGCATTATCTGATGTGGGGATAATGAAAGGATTATCTCTGGGATAAGGCAAGGATGTGCATTTTCATTATTACTATCTTTTCAGTATGAGAAATGATAGTCAAAGCAACAAGACAAGAAAAAGAAATCGAGGAAATAAAAGTAGAAAAAGAGGAAACAAAACGATCATTTTCTGTAAATGATTCAACAGTTTGCTTGGAGAATCTTGGAGTCAACTAAAAAACTAATTGAAAGAACAACTTTAGCAAAATTGTAGAAAATAAAACCCCACAATTCAAGAGTATCTTTGACTATAATACTGCTAAAGGATTTATTTTTCTTACTTTCTCAGTGGAGACTGGGAGGTAGGAAAGAAAGAGAATTCAGACCTGAAAATAAAATAAAATTGAATTTTATTTTAAAAGTACCTGAGTGACCTCCTCATTCTCCTGCTCAGTAAAATCCAGTAGCTCACATATGAACTCATCTGTTTTGCCTTTAGAGTGCTCCATATTCTGGCCCCAACCTTTCTTTATCTTCCTTCTTTCCTTATGTGATGGTGATGCAGTCACATCCCAGTCACATTCCCACCCATTGTGAATTCCCTTTTCCTTCACAAATTATCAATTTATCTTGTATTTCTCCATCTACATCCACATCATGCTGCTTAGCAAGAGGAAGGGAACAAGTTTTCATTAAGCATCGACCATAGTCAGACATTGTGCTAAGCGTTTTACAGATATCATCCTATTTGGTTCTCACATCAACTCTAGGAAATAGGTGCTATTATGATGGCCATTTTGCAGTTGAGGAAACTGAGGCAGATAGAAGTAATGACCTGATTGAGCCACACAGTTAGTAAGTGTATGAGTCTGGATTTGAACCATATCATTTTGATTCCAGGTCCAATGCTGTGACTACTGAGCAAATTAGCTGTCTAGTATGTAAGCTCTTCAAGACCAGGGTATTTTGTCTTTGTATCCATAACCTTGAGCACTGTACATCATACACCAGAGATTAGGGCACTAATGGGGAGCTAATCTGGAATTTCACTGAGAAATGAGAAAACTCCACTTGAGTCTCTAGGCTCATTGGACACATGTTCAGTTCTAACAATGCGGGCTGGCATCTTCTTAGTCCTCAGCATCCTTTGAGAGTCATCTGGGGCACTGAGGTCAGCAACAATATATGTTGGGGTGGAACCTGCACCCAGGTCTTCCTGACTCTGAGGCCAGTGATTGAACCATGATTCCACAGGTGCCTTTCATAACACATAACAGATACTCAACAAATGTTCACTAAATGAACAAACATAGGTTTTGCCATGTCTCTTAGTGACTAATGTTAGATATTCAGGGAAAATGCAGAACAATGCAATTTCATTGATGATTTCATCATCGTCGTCACCAACATCTCTTCCACTATTACCATCGCCATCATCATCACTACCATTACTGTCATCACCACTGCAACTACCATCATCATCACCACCACTATCATGACCATCACCACTACCACCATCACTACTATCTCCGCCATAACTACCATCATCATCACCATCATTACCATCACCACATTACCATCACCCTCTTCCTCCTCATCAAAGCTAAGGACTATTCAGCCCTTTAAGTTGTGAAGCCATTTATATTTGCCATTTGATTGGAACTGAAAGGATTTTGCCTTAAACTAAAGAATTTATCTGAAATCCAAAGACATCTGAAGAATGGATTGCCCCATTGGGTAAAGAGTTCCCCATCACTGGAAAGCTTTGTGTAGACATTGTGCAACCACTTGTTGAGGTTTTTTTTTAGGCTAGTTTATGATTTCAATAGGAATGGATATGGATGCTAATCTTTGAGTTTTTCCTAAATGTTCTAACCCATGGGCAGACACATAGAACTCCAGGAGTTAAGAGGCTCTTTTCATTTCTACTTTTTTTTTTTTCAAAAATAACAGTGGAATTAAACACACACACACATACACACACACACACACACACACACACACACACACACACACACATTCTCATTTGTCTTTGGATTTGCTCTTAAAGCGGCCAACACGTGGCGATGGAAGCAGAGCTGCTGGCCGATCGTATGTTTTCCAATAATGAGCCAAAGTGCGGGGGATAGTATAGAAGCAGTGCCAAGGGGATAACAATTCAGACGCAGAAAAAAGCATCTATAAATGGGTTTTATCCCCAGCAGCGTAGCTAATTTTATCCTGATTACAGTTTTTAGCATTCAGAGAAAATTGGGCTGAAAAATACTGTGTTCTCCATCCTCACTGATAAACAGCATTTCTTTATTATGGGTTAGAAACAGGCCAGGGTCCAGTGGGTAGTGGGGCATAATGGGGATAGGAAGGCTAGCGTGGGTCTCTCTCCCATTTGGATTATTGCTCCCACTGTTATAACGTCATTGACGTTGAACCTAAGAAGATTCGACTCTTTGTCAACACCTTTGGTGACAATTTTACTATTTAGATGTTGGGAGCTCAGAGAGATCCACAGTCTCTTTGGGGTTCTTCAGAGCATGCTAGAAGCAGAAAAACTTATCTGATAGTTAGGTGGAATAGTTAGTAGAGGTGCAGGAAGAGCTGATTTTGAGTCATTTCATTTCTGTCTGCCTCATTTGTAAAATGGAGGTAATTTTAGCACCTAGTATACAGGATTATTGGGGGAGATTAAAATAATTTCTATACATATATATGTGTACATACACATACATATACATATTTATATACATATATACACACATTGCATATGTATATAGTGTTCTGCAAACCTTAAAGGATGATATAAATGCTATTTTTATTGTAATTATTATTATTCTGGAACCATCTTGCCAGCCGTTTTACCTTCATAAACTTTTAGAGTTGGATTCTTCCATTCAGACACTCACTCAAGCATCTGGTTTACTCCATCATACTTATTGTGTTGATTCTAGACACATCAGACCTTAATTCTGGAGCTCAAAGGCAGTCAGAAGCTGTCTAATCCAAGCCCTTCATTTTACAGAGAAGGAAATTGAGATCCAGATAACTGAGGTGCTTCACCTACAGCTAGTACCTTGGCCTGGAAGTCAGAAGGCGTGGCTTCACATTTTGATTCTGATGATAAGACTTGAGTGACATTGGGCAAGTCGTTGGAGTTTTCCAAGGTTCAGTGTCCTCATTTCTAAAATAGGGCTAAGAACAGGATCCCCTTTATAGGGCTGTGAAGATTAAATAAGAAAACCCATGTTAAATCTTCATGAACCACAAAGTCCCATGTAGATAGGAGTCATAATTATTATTATAGAAGCCACCTGAACATCTCCAGATGTCCAAAGACAAAGGAAGCCTTTAAAATTGCACAGAGAAATCTATCAGTTCTAACTGGGACTAAGCAGGGGAATCAAAGCCTTATTCAAGTAGACATTAGTTCTGAGAATTTTTTTTTTTTTTATTTCAGTCACTAAAGTTACCAAGATTCTAAAAAGCTAAATGGCTCACAAGAGCTTATTAGTGGTGGAGTGGAACAAAAGAACTAAAAATCAGAGGAAGTAAGTTCAATTCTGTTTCAGATACTGGCAAAAAAAAAGGACAGGATGCTGGTTCTTGGAGTTGGAGGACCTGAACTCAAAGCTGCCCTAGACACTTATTGTGTCCCTTTGAGTTGATTCACCTCTGCACAGTTTCCTCATCTATAAAATGGGCAGAATAGTCTCTAAGTCCCCTGGGTTATTATGAGAATTAAATGAGATATTTGTAAAGTGCTTAGCACAGTGAGTACACAAAAAAGACACAATAAATTTCTTTCCTTCTTTTCTCCTTCCTTCCTCTTTTCCTTCCTTCTTCCTTCCCCTTTCCCCTTTTTTCCCTCTTTTCCTTCATTCCTTTTTTTCTTTCTCCTTCCTTCCCTTTCATTCTTCCTTCTTTCTCTTTTTTCTTCCTTCCTCTTTTTTTCTTTCCTTTTTATGAGTTTTCTCACTTGGGAGATCAATATAGCAAAGAAGTCACAGGAAAGAAAGAAAGGAAGGAAAGAAGGAAGGAAGGAAGGAAGGAAGAAAGAAAGAAAAAAGATAGCTTTATGTGGGTCTTCACTAAAGCCCCAACAGTGAGTTCTCCACCTTAGCTTGTGGTGCTCCTCACTTTGTCTCTATACCCCCGCCTCTGGGGAGCTGATGGATTTGGGCAGTCCAGACAGCATGGAGAAAGCAATGTCCAACAGAAAGTGGCAGCCTGGAACTTAAGGTCTGCAAACCAGAGGCAAGGGACCCGGGGGTGGAATGACAGGGGAAGTCACAGAATGCACTCTCTGCTTGGAGATGAGTTAAGCAGAGAGTACAAAGCCTTCTTCCAGGGGCAGGGCTCCAAATGGAAGAGCACCAGAGTGAAGGATTCCCTGTTCTCCCCAGCTAGGAAAGCCCTGTGGCGTGAAAGGTCTCAAATCTTCATCTAAACACTGGCCCTAGCAGATGTGGGGGGCAAACACCAGTTCTGTGCGCTGTCGTACCATCTGTTTTCGGGAGGAGCAGAAACGGGAGCCGAGGAAATCACACTGTGCGCTCCTTGGATTGCCCGAGTTCAGAAGGGCCCATGGGCTGCAAGAAAACTCATGGGTCTGTCTGAGGGAGGCTGTGGGTGTTGATGAATGCTCGGGGTTTTATTATGTATTGTTTTACTGCTTGTATTGATTCTATGCCAAGAGTAAACACTATCTGGCAGTTAAGTACGCCTGTCCGTTCCAGTGGGGAGCAATTCCATTACGCCAAGGTCATGCGATGAGAGTTAAGTGAAATATAGCCCGATCATGCAGGACTGAGGCGGTTTCTTGTAGAATGGAGGTTCAAGAGTTGATTATAAGTGGGCAAATCCATATAATCTTTCCCAACCACCAGTGACTAAAATGGCCATCTAGACATAAAGCAATGGAGGGTCATTTAATCTCTGAGGACCCGAGAGCTTGGTATTTCCTGAACACATGTTCCTTCCTCCATCTTCCAGAGGGTAAAGAGTATATAAACAGTAGGCTAAGCATAGAGCTAGGCTTAAATAGCCTAACTAAATCTACTTGTCTCATTTATTGGACTTTTCTTCCTATCTCTGTCCTTTGGGGTGTGTTGGGGGTAGGACATATGCCTAGGAGTGAGAAGATGGGGTTCACAAGCATTGGGCATTTAATCACTTTTCTCAGCTGATTCTGGAATGTTAACCCAAACAGGTAAACTGAGTCATGGCTCCCCCAATAATGTGTCTGCATATCCTTGTCTTTTTCCAACTCCCCCCTCCTCTAAACAACTATTTCTATCTCCAAATTTTCTGCTTCTGGGTTTTTTTAATTAGCATTTCTTTTATTTTTATGTTAGCAGAAACACAATTTCATCTGAAATGTTTTGTCATTTGACCATTTATTGGGGAAGGATCTTATTCCGATATTTATTTGAATTCCCAATACATCTTGGACATCTGACTTCACTCATCAGTGATAGCTGATACAAAAGCTTATTTCTCACTTTAAACTTTCTCTTATTTTGTTTGTATTGATTTTCTTTTACAAAAGGTGGATTTTGTTTTGTTTTATATAATCAAAATAATCTATTTTGTTTATTGTGTCTTTCGTGTCAATTTGCCTCTAATAGCTCTATTACATTTTTGGTTAAGAACACCGAGATGAGAGAGACCCAATTTCTGTTTTCAAGGAGCTTATAATAAAGCAGAGGAGGTTAGATAGGGACATAGATATCCATAATACAAATGAGAATATGATAAATGCAGAGAAGAGGCAAAACCAGGTGCTTGGAAACATGGAAGCCAGTGCGATCAGTTTCATTGGGGGAGGCAAGAGAAGAGCAAGAGCTTCAGGGAAGAGGTAACATTTGAGTTGAGCCTTAAAGGCCACATATAGATGGGCAGAGTTGATGACTTGAACAAATATATAAAAGCAGAAAAGGGCCAGAGGAGAATCAATTGAGAGAAGAGAAGATATTTATCATGGAGAAAAGCTGGAGGGATGAGGGTAAGTGACAATAACAGAAGAGGAAATAGACTTGCAGGATCATGCATTTACAATTAAAAGCCCATGAGTTCAGTGCTCTGATGCTACAGATTAAGAAACCGAGGCACAGAATGGGTTAGGGAGCTGGGAAATGGCTGCGGTGAGATTGGAATTCAGGTCCTCCTGACTCTGTGTCCAGGATCCCATTCACCACCACACGCTGCTATTTGTTTTGCTTGGTTTCAATGGGCAAAACCAGGAGTGGGTGGAAATTGTAGATAAAGACACATCCCAGACTCTAATCCAGGAAATAAACAAAAACAACTCCCCGCCATTAAAACTTACTAAAATTGGAATGGGCAGCTTCTCCCCCTTCAGGCACTCCTCCCAGAACGCCTCCCATAAGCCCACTTAAGGAGGAACCCAGGCCAGTCTTCCCTACACTTCCCACCCAGGGACTCCCCTGGCCTTCTCCATAAGGGCCCTGGCCTGTGACCTTGCCCAACCCTCCCTCACTCTATCCAGTTCCCATGCGTGTTGTGCCTTCCCCTCCCTGATGTCATGGTCTTGGAGAGTGAAGGATGAACAACAATGGCCCTGGCCTTCTCTCTGTAGCCTTCAGTTTTAGTGGCTTCCCCCAGGAGAAACATCTCGAGCGCAGTCTTTCTTTTTCATATTCCTATCCCTGGAGCTCAGCACAGTGCCTGGCACATGGTCTGTATGTAAGGTTACTGAGGGGACTGACTGACTCACTACCTCTTGGGGATGTTGTCATGGGGATTCTTGCTTAGATCTGCTTTGGACTAGACAGCCTCCTTCTGACTTTGGGATGTGGGGATTGTGGGACCCTGGAGATTCAGAGAGGCCGACAGTGACCAGCCTTCTAGGTGTTGATCACAACTCTCCTATTTCAAGGATAAAGATAGGAGACTTCTGGGCATGCTTAGTCCAGAACAACCACTCCATCGGAACTTGGCCTTAACAAAGAGACAAGGAAAGGAAACTGAAGCTAGTGAGGTGGTACATTTGACAGAATGTTGAGCCTCAAGTTCAAATCTGAACTGGGTGATGGGCAAGTCACTTTATCTCGGTTTACTTCAGTTTCTTATCCATAAAAATAGAAGTAATAATAGCAGCCTCCTCCCAGGGTTGTTATGAGAATCAAATCTGATCATATTTGCAAAGTGCTTTTTTGCAAACTAACAAAATGTTAAGATAGTTATTAAATAATTTCTAAAAATATCAATAAGAAACCCATTATATGTTAACACATTTTTTAATGAGAAATAACATTTTCCAAAACTAAAAAAAAATATTGAGAAGAGTAGCATTGTTGTATATTTTTCCAAAGTTCTTTAATGTCCGGCTTCATCAAAGACAGCTGGATTCTCTTATCTGATTCTCCTATCTGATTCTCCTATTCAGTCTGTTGTGATATATTGCTTTGGCTGGAGTCTATGAAGAAAATCTGGTCTCAAACAGATTGGTAGTTGCAAAAAAGGAGGAGTATTTTAGTCCATAAATAATATCTTAGTATGACTGTGAAAATGATTTTGACTTCAGAGAGCTCCTAGAAGGGTCTCAAAGCCCCCAAGTATCCTCAGCCCACATTGTGAGAATGAGATCGTCCCAGAGGTCCATTTTAACTCCAAATCTCTGATCCTCTGAATACTTCTAGAAATAAAGGATATATTCTCCCCAATAAAAGTGGACAAATGCAAAGTTACACATAATGACTTTCTCAGCAATGCTGAACATAAGAAATAAAATGTCATTATAATTAGAAGCCTGGATTTTGATAATGGCTTTGTGAAAATGAGCATTTTTAATTTCAATGCTTTTGTGAGCGAGTGAAAGAAAGGATCTTTTTTCCTGGGATAGATTTAGAGCTAGAAGGAACTTTGGGAGTAGGGATATGCTATCAAATGTTTAATAACTGTCTCCCCAAAGAAAAAATGTACCCTCAAAACATTGTTAAATTTAATCTAGGTCATTAACATTTTTCCCTATAACTTCCTCCAATCTTTCCAGATTAGAGACACAAATTCAAGCCCTGTTTTGTAGTGTTTGCTGATTTCTGAGATATAACATATGGCTGACATGGAAAATTTAACAATCGGCTACCTGATAGGAGAGGGCACCACCTGCCCCTGCTTGGAGGTCATCCAGTTTAATCTCCTCATTTGACCCATGAAGATGACGCTCAGATACACACAACTTGTAAGTGACAAAGGTGAGATTTGAACCCATCCCTCCCTTCTTTCCATCATACTGTTCTTATTCAAACAACAGGGTTCTATTTCATTATATTCCATGAGGATTATTTGAGGAAGTAACATAGATGAGACTGTAATTCATGTGAAGTCAATCCAGTCCCACCAACACACACTCAACACCAGCCCAGTCGATTGCTCATTAATTTATTTTTATGTTTGGATTTCCAATTCCAAACACGGTATCTGGCAAATAATAGGCATTTAATAAGTGCTTGTTTAATTAAATTAACTCAAAACATTGATTCAACATTTCTAGTGTTTGAAGCACTCTAGTAGTCAAGAGGAACATGGTCCCTGCCCACAATGAACTTAAAACCCATTATGTTTAAAAGAGATGATTGCTGGGGTCTCTAAGGAAAACCTTTATAAAAAAAAAAAACAATAAAAGTAAGGGAGCTCTTATTACTTAGCAACATGATCAGCTCTTCTGCTTTGGAAGCAGGTCTTCTTTAGTCTGAATAAATCACATCTCCCACATTTATATTACTATTTTTTCCCAAGTCATGGAGATGCTAATGTGAGTAGTGAAATACAAAGTCATTTAAAAGTGCTAATGAATTCATAGCTTTTTGTGTCATCATATATTTTCTCAGTCAATAGATGGTAATAGTACAACTTTTCTCACATCAGGGCAAAAGGAAGTTTTAGAGATTAAAAAAAAGCTTCTGGTACCCACAGATTAAGAGACGTTCGGCTGGATGATGCTCGAAGGGCTAGTGGAATTCAAATCCCGAGAATGTTAGTTCGATGAGCCTTAATGTAGACAAGGAAATAGCGCTTGAAAATGTCTTCTTAAGGAGAGAGTCTTGGGTGGGAAAAGAGAAATTCAGTTCCAGGATCTTTTATTAATGGCCCCTGGGTGAGGGTGGGGACAGATTAAGCACATGCTCATAAAGATGGGGGCCATATCAGGGTCAGAAAATGGTGAGCTTCTCCGGACCCAGGCTGGGCAGGTTGTTGTTGTTGCTGCTGTTCTTTTTAGAATCATTAATATTGATCGAACCGGACAATTAACCGAACATTCACCTGTCTAACCTCTCACCATCTGTTTGAGTTTCTCATTCCTACAGGAGCTCCCTCATAGGGACACCACCCTGTTCTTTCTCCGTGTTTAAGCCACTCACGGAGTCACTGAATCATAGGTCAGAGCCAGAAGTCACATGATCCAGCGAGCACCTAAACAGGGGTCCCCTCTCCAACAGGTCCCATAAGTGGTCATCCATCTTTGGTTTGGCCTCCAAATCCACTCATTAACTTTCAATCAGTGAGTCCCCAATATTCATTATGTGTTTCCAACACAGGAAACCAGCTAGCTGTTTCCTCTCTGGCCATGATCTCCTTCATCCTCTCCCTTCAAGAGCCCCCTGGCTCCACCAGTTCTGACAGGAGAAAGAAAAGCCAGCTCCAAGTTAGGAAAACAGCACGCACATGTGGATTTATCACACATCTGTTCCTGGATCCTCCATGTGTCTGTAACATCCAAGGGACTCTTTGCCTATGCAGGTCAGAACCTTCTCTACAACTCTTAATCTTAGAGAATTGGTTTCTCGCTAATAAATACAAAATATATGCAAAGGATTTTTGTCTTGATTTTGTTTTTTCCCCTTTGGAGAGGACTAGGATTACTGGAAGGCACCAGCAGCTGGGGAAATCAAGAAAGGCTTCATCTAGAAATCGGTGCTTGATCTGAGCTTTGAAGGAAATCAGCAATGCTTAGAGGAGGGGGAGCTTAGCATGTATGGTAGCTAGCTCCCACAGAGGCGGAGGGATCTTCCAGGGTGAGGAAGCTGCTGGAGGATGGAGAAGTCCGAAGAAGTCCGATCGGAGCCAGGAGGAAGCATGAAGAGAAATAACAAAGACCGAAGGTGGAATGCTATGCAGCATGGCAATAGCAGCTGGCGTAGCTCTTGCACCATCCGCCCTTGGCAGTCTCCTCCAAACCTGGCTCATCAATTCCAAACTTTACTCACGCCAGCGGAGCTGAGGTTTTTCCCGGAGTGGGGGCTTTGTCATAGCTATCATTCTGAGGGTCCCATGGGGAAAGACTGGCGTAAAGGGGGCTATATGCCTACTCTCTGTCACTATCAACAGTCAGTAAACATTTAGTAAGTATCTACTATGTTCCAGGCACTGAACTAAGCGCTGGGGATACAAATGTGAAAAAGGGAAATCCATGGCCTCAAGAAGGTTATAATCTAATAGGGGAAAACACACAAAAGAAAGCTGAAAAGGGTGTGGAGCTTGGTGGAGAAGTAAGTCCAAAGTAATGTAGGCAGATAGGAAATATCTTACAGGGCTCTTTCCTATAGTCCTTGAGCCCCAACATGTGTGCTTCCATTTACACAAAGTCATCACAAGGCCATCATTGACTCTTTAACATGGAACATTTAATAAAATAAAAAGTCAAAAGCAATAAAAATAAATATAATTACCCAGAAATATCTGATGTGGGGAGGGAGAGTGGGAATATAGTTAACAGTAAGCTAATAGGGACAAGTGCATGAACAGAGGAACACAAATATACTTGGAGCAACTATGTGACTCTAGATGTTAATAATCTCTTTTTGGTAGTCTGCATCACATATTACCCATCTTCTTCTAAACCTCTCTGCTTGCCTCTTGGAATAAAGCCATTGCTATTCTGTTGCTGAAGCTGTATTAAGTTCTTTTAGAATTTAGTGGATATAGTAAGTTCTTTGAGTAAAGCAGCATCATTATACACTTTTAGTGAATCAGCAGGTCCCATAAGTCTAGAATTTATCATTATAACCAGGTCTATTAGACCTATTCTGTATGGACTACAAAGGGTTTTTCCTTCTCAAGCCACAAAGGGCAGTAATGGAAAGTCCAGGCAAGGTTCTGAGAGGTTCCCTCTCTCTCAATCTGTCAGTAGTGAGGGGACAATGAAATTTTTCTCCCAATCACTCTTCAAATAGTACAGGTTTCTGTTTTCTCCAGTCGACTCTCAGAAAAACAACACTTCCAATAAGCACAACTCTCAGCAAAGCCTTTCTTTACCCCTCTGAATCTCCTTCTCAAGTCATAACATAAAGGTCAGCAAGGATATGGCCCTAAAGGATTTCTCAGTAAGGGAAGCCTTAATTACCCAACCAAGTGAGAACATTTCTTTTTTGTTCCTTTCTTTCTTTCTTTTTTTTTTTTTAAAGCATTTTATTGACAAAACAAATGCATGAGTAATTTTTCAACATTGACCCTTGCAAAACCTTCTGTTCCAAAATTTCCCCTCCTTCCTTCCACTCTCTCCCCTAGATGGCAGGTAATCCCATACATTAAATATGTTAAAATATAGAGAGAACATTTCTATTTAACCAATCAAATAATCAATCAACCAACCAACAGTGTTAGAATACAAAGCCATAGGATCAAACGGAGGGAGGTTCACAGGAGGCATGGTTGGGTTTTATATAATTTAGCAAGTCAGCTCAGAACACAGCGTTTGTCCATCTAGTACCATAGGGGTGAGATACAGCCTGACAAAAACCTGGGAGGAAATTGCTGGGCTCTCTGGGTGGGAGGAGAAGGTTGAGTTTTGTCATCTCTTCCCCTTACCCATCGCCCAGAAGAGAACCTGGTGAATCTCAGAAGGTTTGGACTTCCCATCAATATTCTAACAGTTTGCATTGGGTTGCTGAATAGACACACTGAGGACAGGCAGCCTCAGGATAGGATCCCAGAAGAAAAGCGGGGAAACTTCAGAGGCTCCAGGAAGGAGAGAAAAGTTTTTGTAGGACCAGAGTTAACCTCTCTGCCAAATGTGCTCTCTAACCTTGAGCTCAAGGTCCCTGAAACTCTATAGTATTTATGGGAAAGTGTTCTTCCAAGATTTTTTTTTTGGGGGGGGGATAATAGAGGGAGAGTGTAATTTGTGCCAACTGTTATCAATATATCACCTTGGCAAAAAGACATTTACAAAAGCTAACTGAGTCTAGCTGATTAATTTATATCAATTGATTATTAATGTGGAAAGTCTGCCACTGGAGGATTATCATGAAAATGGAAGCTGCTTGAGGGCAGGCACTGTCTCTTTTTATTAATTACAATTATTGGCAGTAATTGTGCTTAGCACAGTTCCTGGCACATAGTAGGCACTTAATAAAGGTCTTTAAAATAGGATTAGGCTTGTGATCTGTAGTACTGGAATCCCTCCCCAACTCTCAGGGTCTCCTAAAACCAAATCTGAGGGGAGACATGGTAGTCTGGGGAGCTACCTCACTCATCTAAGTGGGGGGTTGAGAGAGGAAGTCCTAGACATGTTCTATACCTGTAATTTCTATATCCAGGGCTGTTGTGGAGGGGGAGGGGAACTTGCAAACTTCTAAGTATTAGGAAAAAAAACCCAATTATTCTTATTCTGAGAACTTTAAGCCGATCAGGCTCAGAAGGAAATTTTTCCAGATAGATTATTTTTTTTCAGTTTCTTCAGTTGTCTTCTTTCCTGATTTGACTTCTAGTCCCTTAGTCCTTATTTACCAATTTTTTGTGCTGTCTTAGTATTTGACTTTTTATTGTGACATAAATTATTGACGATTCATTACTGCTGTGCTATAGCCTGAGTGCCTGGCTGAGTCATAAAATTAGAATTTCTACTTAGCAGGGGATGAATTGCTGGAGTATATTACTTGTTCCTGAACCAAATCATAATTGAACTGGGCTTTTAGCTCTCTAATATGATAGGTAACTCTGACCCAAGTCTTTGGAAGTTACAGTCATTTCAGTATGAAAACTAGATGCTGAGCATTATTAATAGCACAGTGCCAACTTCAAGATTAAAAAAAAAAAAAGGGCTGCTGTCCAGCCATGTGACCAATTTGGGACAAGTCATGTTATATTGCACAGAACCTCGGTTTACTCTTCTGTAAAACTGACTGATCCAATTCATCAAGCATCTCTAGCACCCATTAAGTACCAGGAACTATATTCTATACTGGATATATACAGAGTAAATGAAAGAGTACCTGCCTTCAGTGATTTTTAGATTTTGCTGGTTTATCTTCATTGATTTTGCTGGATTCCCTCAAAGGTCCTTTAGGGCTCTCTATTGAAGATTCTAGGATCCACCGCACTTAACACATTTTGCCTTGGATTAGTATTATATTAATTTTTTATCCTGCTATTAAATGATACTTGAGGGCAGAGATGGTTTCATTTTTCACTGAGTACAATGTCTCACAAGAAAGGAGGAAATGAGGAATCATCTATTAAATCACTAACTATGGGCCAGGCACTGTGTTAAGCATCGTAGGATAGAGAGGCTATTACTACCCCCATTTTACAGTTGAAGAAAGGTAGGTGGGCAACAGTTGTTCAGGGTCACACGATGATTATCTGAATCATCATTCAGATTATGAACTGTACAGGTCCTTGCACTTAACAGGACGGAGGGATTTCACATACTTCCACCCCTCCCAGCACAAACAGGAAGCAGAGGTCTTCAAGTCAGGGAGAGATCAAAATGGTGGAGGCTCTCCTGGGTAGGACCTGACACTGAATTCATCTGTTCTTCCCTAAACATAATGAACTTGAGTAAAGTGAGGTTCCATCAGAGGTCCAGCCAACAAGATGGCAAAAGGAGAAAAGCTTCTTCTCAAGTCCTGAGTCCAGAGTTTCTGAGCCTTTATTTCATCATCAGCCCAGCTAAATGGATGACTCAAAGATCACTGGAAAATGAATATCCTCATTACACAACTCTCATATTGGCTAAGATGACAGGAAACGATATTGATGGATATTGGAGGGGATGCAGGGAAAGTGGGACACTGACACATTGCTGGTGGAACTGTGAACAGATCCGACCATTCTGGAGAGCAATTTGGAATGACGCCCAAAAGGCAACCAAACTGTGCAAAATCCTTTGATCCAGCAGTGTTTCTACTGGGTCTGTATCCCAAGGAAATCCTAAAGGAGGGGAAAGGACCCACATGTGCAAAAATGTTTGGGGCAGCCCTTTTTGTGGTGGCAACAAACTGGAAACTGAGTGGATGCTCAACAATGGGAAATGGCTGAACAAGTTATGGGATATGTTATGGAATATTATTGTTCTATAAAAACAATCAGCAGGATGATTTTTAGACAGTCCTGAAGAGCCTTACATGAACTGCTAAGTAAAATGAATAGAACCAAGAGAACATTGTGCATGGAAACAGCAAGATTATATGATGATCAATTCTGATGGACGTGGCTCTTTTCAACAATGAGATGATTCAGGCCAGTTCCAATGATCTTGTGATGAAGAGAGCCATCTGCAACCAGAGAGAGGATCGGGGAAACTGAGGGTGGGTCACAGAACAGTATTTTCATATTTTTGTTATTGTTTGCTGGCATTTTGTATTCTTACTCATTTTTCCCTTTTTCATCTGATATTTCTTGTGTAGCAAAATATTTGTGGAAACATGTATAGAAGAACTGCATGTGTCCAAGGGAAGGGGTGGGGGAAAAAGAAGGGAAAACATTTGGAATACAAGGTTTTGCAAGAGCAATAATGTTGAAAATTATCCATGCGTATGTTTTGAAAATCAAAAGCTGTAATAAAAACTTTAAAAAAGAAGTTGCGGGTCCTATCTACATTTCTCTGACCACTCAAAAGCAGTCTGACCTGTGCCTTTCCTAGAACTCATGGGAAGCTTCTATACTTTCTGTTACCTTGCTGAGTTTCAGAGAGGCTGTAGAGTAGACACTTTATCACATATTGTTTTATATTCTTCCTATGACAATAGTAAAACACCGTACAGAACTCAGCAAGAGTCTTTCACAGTGGGAACAATGACATTATATCAAGATCTATGGCTGGACAGTAGTGAATGAATGAATAAATTGAAAGATCATTGACCGAGTGCTCACCATGGCCTAAGTACTGGGGACACAAATCCCAAATCCTGGCAGTCCCTGCCCTAGAAGAGCTTACACTCTAATGGGAGAATAGAAGATAGAAGAGGCTCCAGAATGAAGGCAGATGCTAAGTGGAGGGAGCCCGTGGGCTCTTTGGCAAGACTGGGGGATGCGATGCAAGTAAATCCACTTCTCCGGAGGAGTTTGCAGAGCCAACCAGAGAGAGGCAGAGCTAGGGGAAAGAGTCTACTCTTGACAAGTAAGAGTTTGGCTTTTAAGTAAACAGTGAATAAATATAGCATGGAGGTGTTCGTTTTGTTCAAAGTCCCAAGGATATGGATACCAGAATAAGCTGGTCCCAACCCTCCAGGGGCTCCCCTTGTAAAGAAGGAGAGCAGGAAGATTTTAGCCACAAGTCACGTAGAAAGTCTCTGGATATTTAGGGTTCAGCTGTTAATAATTCTTCCTTAAAGTCTCTTCCACTGATCAGATCCTATCCGTTTCTGATGGTGAACCACTTGACAGGGTCAAGGACTTCCATGACTAGTATTTTTCTTTTCTGGGAGCAGCTGGAGGAGCGGCTGTTGCCAGGCTTCCTCTCCACGGGGGTGGCTCCCCAGGATAAGGGCTGAGCGCTGGGCTGGAAACATCACGACTCCCAAAGGTCCCGGGTTGTCTCCGTAAGAGTCTGAGGGGAGCCGGTGGTCACGGCACTTGTGATTGTTTAACTTGCCTGGCATATGCTGCCTCCTGTCTCTCCCCCAGGGTGCCCTGCTGCTGCTGCAGGCGGGCTGCCTTGTCTGCCCCGTGGGGGGTACTTGGTTGGCTGTTTGTGAGGATGGCTCTCCCTTTCTCCACTGGATTTGCTTTCCTGCTTGGTGTCTGGGGGGGAGGGGGGCTGCTCTGGAACTAAGACTCCAGGCCTCCTGTGCCCATCTACCTGTTGGCAGCAGTTGGCCACCTTTCCTTGCTGGTAGTGTTATAGAAGGTGGATTCTCTAATACTTCTGCTCAGTAAGGTGAAAAGCACTAAAATCTCTGGGGCGAATGCACCCAGTGCAAACCCCTGATCAAGAGGATCAGGTTAGTGGCTAGAAGTACAACCCAGGGAATAAAACGTTCAAATCTGCACGAAGCTAGCTTGTGCATTCACATTGGACAAGAGGCAGAATATCTTGCTAGAACATCAGGTTGAATCAAATAAGATACAATTTAGTAGGAATAAATGTAAAATCTTATATTCCAGTTCAAGAAGTCCTTTGCTGATTCTTCCAAATGGAGATGACATCTGCTCTGATCTCCTAGCACTTCATAATTCTTCTAAACTCACAGCTCCTAATTAATAATCTATTTATCTAGAAAACACGTCTTATCACCTCCTCCTGCAGCATAAACTCCTTGGATGCAGGAACGATGTTTTACCTTATTGCCCCAAATGCAGGACAGTTTCTGAAAGTGAGATGCTTGAAAGGAGAACATCGTGTAGGAATTCACTAAAGAATAATACTGGTTTCTTAGTGCCCTAAAGTTTTACTCAATTGAGATTTGGAGGAAATATGGAGGCTTTTATACATTTACTATCTTTGTCATGACCTCCTCTGGCTTCTAACACAATGTCCTGACCAATGATCAATCAACCAATGGGCATTTGGTTGAAGATTTTGAATTATTTAAAAATAAATTTATTTATTTTAAACATTTATAATTCTTGCCTCCCACTCTCCCCTACCACTGAACAAAAACAATTTCCCCACCCAATAAAACTCTGTAAACATACAAAGCAAAACAAATGTCCACATTGGCCATGCCCAAGAATATCGTTCTTTCTGCACTTTGAGTTCATCGATTCTGGCAGGAGTGGGTGGGATATTTCATTTTCTCAATGGTCATTCATTAAAGGTCTTCCATGTGCCAGATGCTGTGGTATGGATTGAGCATACAGAGACCAAAGGCCCTGCCCTCAGGGAGTTTCTATTCTATCATGCATCTATTTAGATGCAGCCCCTATTTCTAGCAAAGTACAGGCCATTTATGTCCTAATTATACCTAATTGTACAAGAGAATAGCAATACAATATGATGTGTTTGAGGAAGGCGTGGAGTGGATATAAGAGCTTTGGAGAGGAAACCATGTTCTTCCTGCTGTCTTTAAGAAGAGATTTTCTTGGGGTCTGATGAGAGAGAAAGAAAGAAGGAGGAAGAGGTATGGCTAACGGGTGATGGGGTGCCTGGCATAAAAAGCAGTCAGAAAGCTATTATGACTGGATTCTTACATGGAAGAGAGCACTGTATAATGCAAATGGCAAGGTAGAGGGGGAAGAATGGGAAGGGCCTAGCTTTTGATCACACAGGTTATCAGAAACCACTAGACTCACTGGGTTGGGTAGCGGGTGGTCAGACTGACCCTTCAAGAAAAATCACTTGGACCGCTCGGTGGGGGGTGTCTGGCACCGGGGAGTGACGTGAGGCTGGGAAACCAAATAGGAAGCCACTAGAATGGGCCAGAGGAGAAAGGGATGGAGGCGAGATACGTCCCGCAGGTAGAAATAACGAGTCCTGCCGGGTCTAGGAGGAGGGGGGTTCCATTGATGGAGACGGGACCATCTGGAAGAGGGCTGGCTTTGTCAGGAAGCAGAATGTCTCTTTGGAGCACGCTGAGTTTGAGATGACCCCGTGCTGGAGTGGATGGTCTTGGAGTCAGGAAGACCTGTCATGGGTGTAAGCTATGTGGCTCGGGGGGGACTTTCCTGAACCTCAATTTCTTCATGAAAAATGGGTCTAATATTGCCGGCCCCACCAGCTCCCACAGGATGGCCGTGAATCTCCAACGAGGAGTAGAGAGTTCTCTGTAAAACCTACGGTGCTACAGAAGGGCCGGCTGTTGGGTGGATGAACATGGGTTAACCTTTCCGGGCCCCTGTTTTCCCCAACCACAAAGGGGATAATTAAAAACTGCCCTCCTTCCCGCTGCGGGCTGTGAGGCTCCCGGGAGCTAATGGGCCTGGGTGTCATACCTTGCTAAGCCCTCCATGTGGGCGAGCGGGCGTGTTATTATTTTTAGAATGCCGAGCCCATTGTCTCTGGCCAGGGAACAGAATATTCTGAGAGATGAGCTCTCCTGCGTCAGTCGGGAGCCTTTGTCTCCTTTTCATTACGCCAGATCCATTGCTGCCCTGGCCTTCCATTCAGGGGATGCAGAGAAAGATGCTCCTGGGGACCAGTTGTTCTTGGAAGAGGGGCCAGCTTTAGCAGCCAGCTGAATGGAGAGCCGGGGCCAGACCTGCGTCAGAGATAGCCTCGTCCCTAATTAAGGGGTTACCATGTTTACAGGGAGATGTATGTCTTTGTAACGCCGCTCTTGGAGACGGGCAGAATAGTCGGGGGGCAGGAGACCCCTGCACCCGGCAGCAAGGCCCGGCTCGGCTCCGGCCGCCGCTCCTTCCAAGGGTCGCCCGCTGCCGGACGGTCCCGGGCCCTCGGCCTCCTTCCGGTCTCCCTGCTCCGTTGGGGTTAGGGACGTGGGGGACGGGAACGTTGCAGAAGCCATCCTGCTTCCAGTCGGTGTCTCTATCTCCTTCTCTGCGGCTGGCTCCGGGCTGCCTGGGGCCTTTCCCAGAAGCTCCGGATCCCCCCAAGCCCAGTGTAAACGTTAGTGCCTGATGGATCAGGCTTTGCACACAGGTCAGGCACGCCGAGCAGATGTGGCAGGCGGCTGGGATGGAGCTGCCACATCTGTATGATGGCCGGGAAGGGCCTGTCAAAGCGGCCGTCCTGCCACAGTCCCTATGGTGATTGAAAGTAAATGAAGAATTACAGGAGGAGGCCTGGGGGAGGGGAGCCGGGACGTTCTGTATTCCCGGCCTGCCCAGGAGCTCAAATCCTCAAGCAGGGCTATTGACAGCTGTCAAAGGGGCAGGGATGGGAAGGGGAGCCGCGGAAGGGCCCGGGCCTCGGCTGGCAGACAGAGCCGGGGAGCCGGGGCTCAGGGAGCTGAGGAGCTCCGGGATGGAGCTGCTGAGAGACAGCAGAAAATCCCAGGCTGGCAGGGAGTGAGTGAGTGTGTGTGTGTGTGTGTGTGTGTCTGTGTTTGTATGTGAGTGTGTGTGTGTGTTTGTATGTGTGTGTGAGTGTGTGTGTATGAGTGTGAGTGTGTGTGTGTGAGTGTGTGTGTATGTATGTGAGTGTATGAGTGTGTGTGTGTGAGAGTGTGTATGTGTTTGTATGTGAGTGTGTGTGTGTGTGAGTGAGTGTGAGTGTGTGTGTGTATGAGAGTGTGTGTGTGTGAGTGTGTGTGTGTGTGAGTGAGTGTGTGTGTGTGTGTGTGTGTGTGTGTGCAGGATCACGCTTCCCAAGCCAAGGACAGACACAGCTAAATATGGACCATGTACATACAGAGCAAATATGAAATAATGGGAGCAGCCAAGGACACCCACAAAAGGCCGGAGGGATGGAGAAAGGCTTCCTGAGGGAGGGAGCAGCCGAGCTGTGCTTGGAAGGAAACTACAAGGCTCAGGAGGAAGGAATCAAGCTTTCATTAAGCACCTACTATGCGCCAGGCAAACCGTGAAAAGCATGTCCTCAGGGAGCTGTAGCCCACCCGTAAAGACCACACACAGGATCTGAGGGCGTCCCAAAAGGCTCCGTGCGGTTTTTAAGGGAGAAGGTGATGTTCTAGGTTTAACACACTAAAACTTTTTGGGGTGCCCCAGAAGTAGGACAAGGGGGAACCTTGGGGGGAGGCTCTAGCAGGGAGGGCAATTAGGGTTTGCTCAGAGGCTTGGAGGAAGGGGGGGTAACAAATGGAGACCAGGAGGGGGGCAGCCAGAGAAAATGCCAGGAAGGAGGAGGGGCAGGGGCAGGGAGCTGTAAGGGCCAGCGGCTCTAGGGGACCCACGGCCCCGGACTCTGCTGGCACAGAAGGGGAGGCGCAGGCAGGACGCCACCCTGTGAGAGTGGCACAAGGAGCTCCCGGGGGGAAGCCCCTCCCCCCACATGCAGCTGGCAGCTGCACTGCCAGGGCCCTAACATATAAAAGACCCCGGGTCAGGGGGCAACTCGAACCCAGGCGGGCTGGTCTCTGAGCAGCTCTCCGTCCCCTAGCAAGGCTGCTCTGCTAGCGTGTGCTCTCCCGTCAGATCCCTCGGAAACCCAGGGACACAGCCACATCGAGACGAGACACAGGTGCGGACTCGGAATACAAATCACTCTTAAATATGAGCCGTGCAGGCTGTGGAGCCAGCGAGAGGCCGGGGAGCCTCGGAGAGAAGCCTCCAGGAGCAGAGGGACTCAGCAGAGCCCTGCCAGGGACCGGGGTGTAGGGACCGGGGCACTGATCTCTGAGTCCAGAAGGGCTGAGTTCAAATCCTGCCCCCACGCTTCTCACGCCTCCTAATCTTTCTGCCTATCACCTTCCAAATCTAGGATCCCGTGTTCCTTAGCACATCTAACCATAATTGGGGCGCTCGATTATCTGGAAGGAGGGAAAGAAGTATTCACTAAGTACCTACTATGTGCAATGCTTTACAAGTATCATCTCATTTGACCCTCCCAACAACCCTGTGATGTAAGTGCTGTAACCACCCCCATTTTACAGATGAGGAAACTGTGGCACAAAACCCTGCAAAGGCTCACCCAGGGTCCCACAGCTAGTGTCTGAGGCCACATTTGAACTCCAGTCCTCTCCCCACTTTGGGCCACCTTGCTGGGGTTTAGTTTACCACAGATGGCTGTGTTTGTAAAATGTCTGAACTCCCCTTGCAGTAGAAAACTTCCCCGCTCCAAAGAGCACTGAGTCAGCCCCATTTGTCCGGCTTCCTTTCCCAGAGCTGGGACCCGAGACGCTTAATCTTATGTCCTTGTCACCCACCGTCGTCCCTGTGACCTGCATGCTAAAACAAACCCCTCATCTCAAAGGAGATAATCAATCAATAAACTTTTACTGAGTCCTACTATGTGCTAGGGCAGCTAAGTGACACAGTGGACAGTGTTGGACCCGCAGTGGGGGAGCCTCGTTTTCATGAGCTCAGGTCCGCTCCCGACACTTCCTAGCTGTGGGATCTCGGCCACGTCCCTTGACTCTGCCTCGGTTTCTCATCTGCAAAAACAAGCTGGAGAAGGAAATGGCAAATCGCTCCAGTATCTTTACTGAGAAAATTTCAAATGGCATCAGGAAGAGTGGGACACAACCGAACAACAACTGCATGTTAAGAAATGTTTGTTGTTGTTGTTGTTGTTTTTATTAAACATTGGAGAAATAAAAAGAGGGAAAAGATCTCCCTTCCTTAAGAAGCTCAAGATCTGATGAGAAACTGCAAAGCTCTTAACCTGGCCCTGGCTCACGGAGGGTGCGTCCCAAAGCCCGCCGGCTTCCTCGGACCGGCTGGATCAGGTTCGGTTGGCAGTCTCAGCGTGATCTCCCAGGAGCAGACCCGGGCACTGTGGAGGTGATCCCCTCCAACCCCCTCCGCTCGTGGACAGCAGAACCGGGACCGGAACCCCGAGTCCAGACTTAAGGCCGCTGTTCTGGCCTTCCCTGGGGCGGCCGGGGCAGCTACGGGATCTGCCAGCCGTGGTCTGCAGTGAGACAGTACTCATCAGCCGGCGTCTCCGCTGGGCACCTAATGGAATAAATACCTGTTGAACTGAGTTGCCCGGAAGACAGAAATTAATTGCAGAACCATTTCCGAGAGGCGCTTCTCCTCCACACGGCCGAGCTGACAGGCCGGGCCAATTACGGGGCTCCGGCTGGCCCGATGTACAAATGCCCTTTGAGTTACAGGGAAGCCACCTTGGGCACATACAGCTCGTTTGTACCTTCTGGAGAGCCTTTATGTCCGGGGTCTCACCGCCAACCCGGGGCCACTGTGCGCACAGGGCAGGAGCCCGGTTCTTCGCCTGTTTCCTGAGAGGCCAAATGATTTACTCAGGGCTCGCAGAAAGGGCGGCACAGCTGCGCTCCGAACCTCGTCCCCCGACTATGGGGCCGGTGCCTTTCTCAGTGTCTCGTGAGAATGTCACCTTCAGCTCTTTGGAAAGATATTCTTAAATTTATGGGGGGTGGAGGGTGGAGGCAGTTTGTGGATGGACTCCGGGTCTTCGTAATGCTTGGAACTGGGCTACATCTCTCAGAAGGCTGGGTGAGGTTCCCCTACGGCATCCACGGACACTCAGATTTTGTGGACGCCCGTTTGGAAGAGAAGTATTGGCAAGACTTAGGGCTGTGATGTCCAAGCAGCATGGGGGTGCGAAGGAGAGAAGCAGAAGAAAATGGTAACGGGATCTTCAGCGTTGACATTATGTCAATTGATTATTGAGATGGGAACGATAGTCCAGCCTTGCAGGGCTGTCACACTGAGGAGAGAGTACCCTTAAGAACCTCCATGGAAGGCACTCAACTCGCTTCTGTGACTGAGCTGGTATGTCCAGCTCTAGCTGTGGTGGGGAACCAAGGGAGTCCGCTGATACTTCTGGAAGACATAGAGGAAGGGGTCTAGAATGTTCAATATCCAATCCCCCCCTTTTTTTCTTGAGGCAATTGGGGTTAAGTGACTTGCCCCGGGGCACACAGCTAGGAAGTATTAAGTGTCTGAGGTCAGATTTGAACTCAGGTCTTCCAGGGCTGGTGCTGTATCCACTGCGCCAACCAGCTGCTCCTCCCAATCCCCTTTTTTTACTTAACTTTGCTATCTTATTTACTCTGATTTCACACATTGGTTTAGTCTGGTTCAAAGTCAATGGGATAGGGGCTCGGAGTCGCGAATCTGAAAACGCAACACAAATAAGCCCCCAAACCCGAGTGGGACTGAAAGGGATAACAAGCTAGAGGTGGGAGGCAGTGGGATTGGTTACATTATTAAGCCAAGATCTCCTCATTATATTCTCATATAACCACCACCAACAATGAGAACTTAAAAGCCATTTAATTTCCCTAGGTCTTGCTTTCTCCACTGATAAAATGAAAGCATTGATCTTGATCTCTAAATAGATAATAACATAGTAATTACATAAAATAATATAATGACATAATGATAAAGAACAGAGTAATAACACGAGATGCTATTAGGAGATTGCCACACCAATAATTAGATTCTATCTATAAAGTCCTCAAAGCACCATTCTGATAGAATCACACAGACTTAATAACTTTTTTAAAAAAGGCTTCAAAAACCATCTAGTCTAGTCCATCCCTAGGTAGAAAGCTTTTCTGAAGCATCACTGATAAGGATCATTTGTTTTCCCTTCTAGGCCGACTACCTGATGAGGCACCCATAATACTTTGGGGCATAAATAATTATTAGAAAATATTGAATGGGAAATTTTTTCCCTTCAGATAAGGGTTTAGAAACCAAGATATATGAACAACTAACAGATTTTACAGAGACATATATAATATATATGTAGTATGTGCATTTATGTAGATATAACTCCATCATTTATCCATCTATTTTATCATTTCTTTCTCTTCATATGTATATATACATGTGTATATGTATGTATATATATATATATATATATATATACACACACACACATATATATGTATATGTATATCTATATATAGCTTTTGGAGATAGAGATATATCTATCTGTCTGTCTGTGTATCTGTCTATCTCTATCTCCAAAAGCCATTCTGCAATAGATAAATAGTCAAAAAGGGGAATTACAAGCTATCAACAAACAGAAAAATTGCCCAAATCATTAGTAGGAGGAATTCATTCTAAACAACCCTGACATCTAATCCCACTTTCAACAAATGGGCAAAGGTGAGAATAGATGTGATAAAAACCGTGAACACATTAGCACTGGAGAAGCTGTGCTAGGATGTGTCTTGCTGGTGGAGTTGTAAAGGATTGAAATCAGTCCGGAATTATGCCAATAAAGTAGTGAAAATGTGCAAACTCTTTGACCCACAGATTCCATTCTTAGTCATATACTCCAAGGAGGTTTGATAAGAAGGAAGTCCCCATGTACACCAAAGGATGGATAGCAGCACTCGGGGTGATAAAACATGGAAACAAAGGGGATGCTCATCGATTGGGGAATGGTCAAATGAACTGGGGTACGTGAATGTTAATGAAATATCACTATGCTATAAGAATGGCAAATGTGATGAATATGGAGAAAAATGGAAAGAATTCTGTGAAGTGATGCAGATATAATTCAGAGGAATAAAAACAATTTACAAAATGACTATACCAATGAGAACGGAAATAACCATAAAAACAGAACACTCAAAAATGAATATTTCAGAATTACAAAGAAAAAACATCATCTTGAAAATGAAATATGAGAAGATACTTTATCCTCCTAAAACTTAAAAGATCCACAGATATGAAATATAGTACTTATGTTCAGATTTTTTTGACATGTTAATTTTGCAAGATTTTTTTTTCCTCGTCTCCATTCTCCCACCCCCTTTTTGAGGGGGGGGCCTCTAAAACATTCTTTGTTATATAGAATGGCTATCTAAAAGGCAGTGGGGGGGAGAGGAAAGAAAGGATAATGGGAGAAATATAAACAATGTAAAAAATATAAATTATTTCGGTCTTCCTTTGTGTTTAGCACAGTGCCTGGTACATCATAAGTGTTTAATAAATGTTTGTGGAAGGCAGATTTCAGGAAAACTTGGAAAGACTTGGACAAACCGATAGAAAGTGAAATGAGCAGAACCAGGAAAACATTGTACTTAGTACCAGCAACAACATGTGGTGATGAACTAGGAATGACTCAGCTCTTTTCAGCAACACAGTGATCCAAGTACAGAAGGCTCCCAAAGGAAAATGCTATCCATAGCCAGATAACAATCTGATGGACTCTGACTAAATAGGCAAGCATCCTTTTATTCACTGTTTCTTCTTTCATAACTGAGACTAATATGTTTTACGTGATACACGATAGCACATGTATCACCTATAGCAAACTGCCTACCTACCATTTTAGGAAGAAGGGGAGGAGAGGGAAGGAGAAAAATTTGGAGCTCAAAATCTTGTAAAAATTGTCTTAACATGTCATTGGGAAAAATATTTAAAAAATAAAGATGCAGACACCAAAATAAATAAGTGAATGCTCTTCCACTGAGATCATCTTGAATTTCCTCTCTGTAAATCCCATCCTAGTTCTGTTGCACTTGCCCAGGGCTTGGTACACAGTAAGTGCATCATAAATGCTCTAATTCAATTGAATCCATTTTACAGAGCTGTTGTGAGGCTTCAGTGATATAGACCTATAATGATGGGCTCTAGAAACAATAGTTGTTTTTTTTTCCCCCCAGAAGGAACCATGAATTACACGGAAGCATTAAGTTATAGCCCTAACCTCCCACCCACTCCCATGGGCCCTATAAGATTTTAAGGGGCCATGGGCTGTGTGTAAGCACTGGGTCATCCAAGGTCTCAAGGAGTCATGAGGTTTTTTAAGCACCAGATTACAGATCCGGCTTCTCTTTGGAGCTGACCAGTCTAAGCCAGTTTTTGCTAACCAGCTCCATCTGCAAGTCCCAGAAGCATATACCATGAAGGGCTCTTTCACTCTGTCATTTCTGCTTGGATGACTTATTTTTTTTTCTCTTATTCCCTGCACAATTTGGCTTTTCTGTCTCAAAACTCAGCCTCCCTCCCTTTTTCGGCTCCTTTGGGACGAGAGGGCTGAGTTTCCCTGCATGAGAGTGTTAATGTATTCTGCGCCCCGTGGCTCCCTTCTCTGGCTGCTCTGTCTCATAATTAGCTTCAATTTTGTCTAGAGCAGAACCCCTAGCTTGCAACCCATGCTCTCCTGACAGTTTTAGTCTCCCGGATTTTAACCCTCCAGGAGGCACGGAGAGGAGATGTGGAAAACAATGGTGCTCAAGCCAAGAAGCCTGGGTTCTAGCCCTAGCAATGGGGAGGGCAGGGGAGAGGGGGGGGTCTCTACGGTGCTGCACTGGTGGTGAGGAAAGTTTTAAATTTCACCTCTGACCCCAGCTCTGAGAGCAAGGGACAAGGAATTTAAGGCTAGGAAATCAGGGTGGGGGCAGGAAGGACTCCACGGCTCACAAGGTCCCTTCGGTGCTAGATCAGGACTCCTTAGACACATGACCTGGGACAAATGACCTCTGCTTCCTCAATTGGTGAAATATGAAGGTAGATGCAGGGGAGCACTTTCCCCCCCTGAATCCATTCATTTGTATTTTTTAAATTTCATAACAATATTTCAGTAGAATTGGTTCCTGTGTAGTCCTGAGTATTTTGTTTACACATTAAAAAACCATTACTCATGAGAAGGTGTCCAAGGCTTCCCCCACCTGCCTGCATGCAACCCTTTGCCTGGATGCACCTTCAGAGTCCTGCCAGTGGGAAAAAGCAATCCAGCTCAGCGGTATTTATTTATTTTTTTAATTTAAAAAAAAATTTGTTATTTTTTTTTTAGCAGTATTTATGAAAGCACTCCCACTCCTACCTGCTAAGCTGTGCCACTGGACATCGGAGAGACAAAGACCTCCGCTTAGCCCTCCATCCTCCCACCCCCCAAAAGAAAAAGATGCTCCTTCCCCTCAAGAAGCTCACCCAGGAGGTGCTCCAGCATTCAAACAAATTATCCAAGAAAAGCTGAGTAGAAGGCTAGAAAGGGCAGAGGGGGTGGACCCAGGAAGCTTCACGGAGCTTCCCGACCCACATACAGCAAGTGGAAATCCATCTCCACTGCTCCCTCTGTGTGACCAAGGCCGGGACACTTGTCTAGAGCTGGAGGAACCACGTTCAGATGGACGAAGGCGCTCGGCCCTGTGGGTCTGTATAAAGCCACTGGGCTCACTTAATTAGGACCTGAAAGCAGGTGAGTGGATTCCAGCCGGAGCCTTCCGTGTTCCCACCAGCTGCAGGAGGACAATGAGTGGATTTCGGAGGACCGGGCGCCCTGGCGGCGTCCTTCGGACAGCAGTCCTCCAAGAGTAAACCGTACGTGATGAGGAAAGGCAGATTTGAGCTTCTTTGTGGGAATCTGGCACAAAAGGGACGTCCTAGCCATCCGAAGGACTCCAGCAAAGGGATCGGGGGCCGGGGGCCGTTCTGCCGCAGAAGATCCCTGAGAAAAGCCCACTTCGCCTGCTGGCGGTGATCCATAAAAAATGGAACATCAAGTGGCCGAGCTGGGATCAGAGAGAAGTGTGTGTGTGTGTACATATATGTATTGTGTACATAGAGACATATACATACATGTCTATATGTACACACACATACACTAAAGTTCCTTCCTCCTTCCCCCCTCTCCCCCAAACATCAGTGGCAGTTTCTCCTGAGAGAAAGAAGTTGCTCTTTCAAAATGCACCTTGTGTCCGGTGGGAGAACTAACTCGGCGGGGGGGGGGGAGGGGGGCTCTGAACGCCAGCCTGAGTCGCTTTTGGAGCCTGTTTCCCTCCCAGTTGAGGATTTCTGACCGGGGAAGAAAGGGAGCTTTGAGAGGAAAGCAGGAGGATCCCCAGGACGGGAGAGAGGAGCTCAGAAAATTGGCAGAGAGGAATCGGGGCTTTCTGGCCGGCAGAGGGTCCCCCACCGGGCCAGGGAGTGTGGAAAGGGAGACCTCGGGCAGATTCTGGGATGGGGAAGTGTGCCGGGGGATCTAAGCAGTGTCCTCCAAGGTCCAGGCCTGTGGCTAAAGTTGGATTAACAAGAAGCTACAGGGAGACCCTGATTCAAACCCTGTTCCTAACACTTTCTAGCTGGGCAACATGTAAGCAATCCCTCTCAGCCTCATTTTCCCCATCTGTAAAATTAGAATAAAACCATCCACAGTCATGGCGGCAGTTGGGTCGCACAGGGGCTCGAGCTCTGGAAATCAGGAAGTGCTGAGCTCAAATCTGACCTCAGACATTCATTAGCTGGGTGACCTGTCTGCCTTAGTTTCCTCATCTGTAAAACGAACAGAAGAAGGAAATCAACCACTACAGTGTCTTTGCCAAGAAAACCCCAAATAGGGTCACAGAGTCAGACACGACCGAATGATGGCACCCGTGAGGAGGACCTGGGTTCAAATCCCGCCTCTGACCTGGGCTTCGGGCAAGTCTGGTAGAAGAGTCATGTTGCTAGAGGGATTTTTCCTCCCGGGAGGTGCCTTACACTAAAGAAATTATAGAACCAGTTAAAAAAAATCCCCCTCTCACCGGGTTGTAGGCAGGTGCAAACAAGATAATATATGTAAATGCTATCTAAGTGTCAGGGATTATGAATGCCCATTGATTAGAAGTCCTTCTCCCTTCCTGCCGCTGCTCTCCCAGGACCCAATCTGCAATTCCATTTAATTCAATAAGACTCCAGTGAGCACAGATTCTGATGATAAGTTTTACGTGGGGGCCGTCCTTTACAAAGCATTTAATCCTACTGACAGTACGCAAGGGGTAGGGATAGCCTGTATAATAAGGGTTATGATAATGAGAACAATAACTCACACCTCCAGGCTGCTTTGAGGCGTCTGTATTACAGCATTCGTGCTTCCCGAGAACCCTGGGAGTGTATTATTCCCATTTTACAGATGAAAAAACTGAGGCAGGTAGCTGTTAACCACCTGTCCAAGCCTTCGAAACAGGGTTTCCTCCTTCCAAGTTGATCCATCTATTCTCTAAAGTTCAGAGAAATAAAGGAAATTACTAAGGATTATTCAGCTATTGGGCCGGAGTGTTATAGGGATAGAGGACCTAATGAGAGCTGTGTTATTAACCAATATGGCAAACAAGGGGAGGATCATATTTCTATTATGTATTTGGAAAAATAGGTGTTGGGAGGACATGATCTCCTCAAGCCTGGCCCTAATTTCCTCTTTATGGGGTGTGACCTTCGCTCTTCAGACCTCCCAGAATTCTAAAGTCAGAAGGCACCTCGGGGTTCTTAATGTAGCTGTTGGTGTCTGCTTATGTTTCAGGTGTGCCTGACTCTCCGTGAAGCCATTTGGGGGTTTTCTTGTTAGAGATACTGGAATAATTCGCCATTATTTTACAGATGAGGAAACTGAGGCAGGCAGGGTGAAGTGACTTGCACAGGATCACACTGTCAGTAAGTGTCTGAGGCTGGATTTGAACTCAGGAAGATGAGTTCTCCCTGGGGATCCCCAATATCTTCCCAAGGAGCCCATTCTTCTTCGGGACAGATCTCACGGCTAGGAAATTGTTTCCACCTCCAGCTCCCCTCAGCGCTTCTCGCTTGGCCAACGCTCTTCCACATCTATCACCTCCTACCCTCTTTTTTATCTCTGGGCTAAATATTGCCAGTTCCCCTCCGGCAACTCTTTGCTCTCCCACCTCCCTCCTGGACACCCTCCAGTCCATCCATGGCCAAGAACAGAACTCAATTCCCCATCAAATCCAACCAATGTCCTGCAGTTCTACCATGAGAGGTTTTACTTCTGGGGGAGCATCTGAATCAGGATTCCTTCCCACTCTGAAACTCCTTCCTCCCACCTTCACTAACAGTGTTTTGACAGGGGCAGGAGAGTAATCCTCTCTTTCCTCAGTTTTCTCATCTGTGAAATGGGAACAATAATACGCCTTTCACTTCCCACTTCACAAGGCAAATGTGACAGAGTGAGAGGCCAATCGGGAGGGCGGCCCAACCCACTCTATTTGGTGCCGGTTCAATAGCTACACTTCCCGATAGCTCGGGACTCGGTGTGTTTTCCATCCGTTATCCCGACAGCACCCGGGACACGTTTATTATGCCCATTTTTACAGTGGAGGAAACACACACTTGGAGAAGCAGTAATGACAGTTAGCATTTGTGTAGCTCCTAATTCAATATCATCACATTTGATCCTCCCAGAAATCTTTCAAGGCAGCTGTTATTACTACCCTTTATTTTACAGATGAGGAAACCGAGGCAAGTGGCTGGACAGCACTGACTTGCCCAGGACCACTCAGCTAGGAAATGCTTGAGGCCTTCGAACTGAGGTCTTCCTGACTCTAGTGCGGAGCTCTGTCTTCACAAACTCCTCTTATTAAAAAACAAAAAGTGCACAAGGTCCCTGAGTGACAGGAGCCGAGACTCTAAAGTTGGTTTCCCCCCATTTCCCCCACTGTTACCAAACACATGTATGTTCAGTTTGTCTTCTAAGTGATTTTGCAGCCAGATTTTGAAAAGAGATTTCGTGTAACGCTCGGGGGAAAATGAGCCACAACACGGAAATCCATGAACCGCGGAGCCCCCGGGAGCCGAGGGAGAGTCAGAGTTTGGCTAAGACGGCGAGGCCGCCCTCACGGAGCTTCCGCTCGAGCAGGGAGCTGAGGCCCCGACCCCGATAACGTCTCAGATAGTAGGAGACGGGGCCTGGGTCGTCTCAGAAGCCGCGAGCGGGGTCAGTCCCCCGCTCACCACTCAAGGAGCCTCTGGGGCTCACAGTCAGACTCTGGGGGAGGGGGGCAGCCAGACTCTGGGGGGGAAGCCAGACTCTGGGGGGGGGAGCCAGACTCTGGGGGGGAAGCCAGACTCTGGGGGGGGGAGCCAGACTCTGGGGGCCCATTTAGAATCTCTGGAAGCCGACTCCCCAGAATCAGCCCAGTTCTCTCTTCTTAGCGAAGGGGCTGGTGTGGATTGTTCTTAGAGAATCTTAGATGGTGGATGGGGGGGGTTGACTCCTTGCTTTGTACCCCCATCTCCTTCCTAAGAAAACTTCTCCCCTTCCCCCTGATCTGGGCTAGTTCCCAACCAGTCAAGTCAGAATATGTGCAGGTAAAACATGATTATAATGGCATTTAGCCGCTGACATGCAGTAGGCACTTAATAAATGTTTAATGAATTGATGATGATGAAAACAGGATAATAACTGACTTACTAAAAGTACCTCTTTCTCAAAGGCCTTCTCTGATCCCCACCTTTTAGCACTCCCAACTCTCTGTAATTGCTTTATTTTGAATATGATATTTTGATTGATCTGAAAGCAGAGGGAGGGCTGGGTCCAGAGAGGGAGGGCTGGGTCCTGAGCGGGAGGGCTGGGTCCAGAGAGGGAGGGCCGGGTCCAGGGAGGGCTAGGTCCAAGGAGGGCGGGCTGGGTCCAGAGCATTGTGCCCTGAGCCCCACAGCCCCCCGAAGGAGGGAGGACTCTGCAGAGGACAGCAGAGAGAGCAGAGGAGATTCACGACTTCTCTCTCCCAGCTGGCTTTTCTTCCTCCCCTCCACGCCCCTTCCCAGCAAAGCCCCCACACTGACGCCAGCCTCAGCAGCAGGCAGGGCTCAGCTGGTGTCTTCCGACTCGGGGGCTGGAGGCCGGGATCCCCCACGGTTTCCTCACACGTGGAGCCCACGAGCTCTGGGTCCAATATAGAAGCAACCCTCTCCTGACCCGCTCGCAGCCTCAGCCTCTGATTCATTCTCCAATCTAGAATCCGTGGAGGCAAGAAGAGGCGGCTTTGAACCCTGACCCTCCTGTTTGCCGCCCTTGTAGGGAAAAGATCCCCGGCTGCGGTGGCAGAGGACTGGGATTCACATCCCACTTCCGACACCTACAGCTGTGTGAATTTGGGCGAGTCACTTAATTTCTTTGGGTCTGGAAAGTGAGGGGCTCACCGGTCCAAACCTGAATTGGTGACTGGCTTCAGGAAAGTCCGTGACTTCCCTTTTTTGAGCCTCAGTTTCCTCAGCTGTAAAACTATCCCTAATTCTTAATGATTAGAACTATCCAGCCAAACATGGAAAGTGCTTCCTTGGGAGAGAGCGGGTCTGAATGCGCCTGAAAGCAAAGACTGGACGCTCATCGTCGGTCCGATGCAAAGGGCCTTATTTTCAGTCGTGGACGGGACCTCAGCCGGTAATCTTAGGAACCGGGCCTTGTCAGCCCCCAAATGGGTGTTAGACACAGTGCCTCGGTGGCTGGCTCCACTCTGGGGCTACAGACTCATATACAGGGCACTGCGGAACCTGGAGATGGGGACCGTTTCCCTCTACTAAAACATTATTTTCAGCAGTAGCACAGTGTCTGGCAAACACCAGGCACATAATAAATGCTTCCAGGTCTCAAGGACCCAAAAGAGTTGATTCCTCTTATGGAACCAGTGTAGAGATTCACTCTATGGAAGGGAGGGAGGCAGGATGATTGGGGCTTGTAAGAATGCTCTCTCACGGGGGTCCCAAACTCCAAGGAGGCCCAAAATGGAAAAACATTAAGAGCCAGGTTCTCGGCTGAAATGTCACCCATTTGTCCCCAAAGCGCCGCGATTAGACCTCTCGAGCTGTCGGCTCCTGCCTCCAAGACGAAGATGCATCTCCTCCCACAGCTGGCCCCCCTCTAGCCTCCTGCTGGCCCCTAATCTAGGGCCCCTCCTCAGCCCTGGAAGATCTGCTTAGGTTACTTATGGGTAGCCAAGCCATGTCCCTCCCCTTCCCCCACGCTGGCCAGCTGTACTTTCACCTTGTCAGACCAGCTCTGCTACTCGGGCTTCCCAGTCCGTGCAGCCTGCGAGGTTCCATGAATTATCACTTGTCCCTCCGTCTCCATCTCTGTTCTCTCTCGGTGTCTCCGGCTCTCTCCTATCTGTGCGTCTGTCTCTGCTGCTCTCTGGCTCTCTCTCTGTTCTACTCCCCAGTCTCCCCCTGATTGGTTCCTTACTCATTACCTACCCAAATGCCCAATCCACAAGGCTTCTAAGAAGCCCCTTTGCTTGACTTTGCCATCAGATTACTGACCCATCTACACGCTCGCCTCCCCTTCGAGTCCATGACTCTTTTCCAGGCGACCCACACTATTTCAACCACTAGCAGTAAGGACCTTCCCTCTATTTTGTGCGATTCGGTACATTATCAGCCGCTCCCTCCTCCCGGTCCTCTCTGTGCCTTTGGTTTCCAAGATGGCGCCGCATCCTGCTTCCCTTCTACTTCTCCAACTGCTGCTTCCACATCTCCTCTGCTCCCAGAATGAGCGTCCCCAAAGCCCCGCCATAAGCCTTTTTCCTTCTCTGTCTCCTTCTCCCCTGTGACCTCTACACCGATCATTCACCAAGCCATTTGCCCCGCTCAGTCCCTCGCTGAGTTCCAGCTTTATATCCCAGGCCTTCTACTAAGCAGGACCTTCAGGGTCCTACTGGCCCCTCAAACTTCCATCCACAACTGAATTCATTCCCCTCCCCTGCCCCAAACCCATCTAGCTTCCAACTTACTCCATTTCTATTTCCTGCTTTTACCCTCCTGCCTATTTAACTCTCTAATCTGAACAAGTGTCTAGTCTCCTTTATTCCCTACTCCCCCAAAGTCCACTACACAACTGCTTCTTCCTCCCTCCCTTCTTCTCTTCTCTCTGTCTCTGTCTCTCTCTGTCTCTGCATTTCTGTCTCACATTTTCCTCAGCATGCTTTTATTACAATGATCTTGGAATAGAGGAGAAATTAAGAATAATCATAATTCTTCCCTGAAGGAAAGAAAAATGGCCTGTTTTCTGAGCTCTGTGCTCTCCTATGGGTCTCTGCCCAGACTGCTATCAGAAAAATAGATGGCAGGCATGTGGGGAAAAATAATTTCCTTTGTTATTCGAGCCAGGCCGGCGATGATCTAGCTTCTTAATAGAGTCACCTAAATGGGCAGCTGACACAAAGAGAAAACTGGGCCAAGTTCCACTTAATTTAATTAAATGCAAGTAACATTTACTAAGTACCTCCTATGTGTAATGCACTGCGGCTGGCATTAGTGGCGAGGACCCAAAGAGAAATAAGGCTCGTTCCCTGGAGATGGTTAACCTGGTGAAGGGCAGGTAGAGGGGACATGGAGTGACTTCTAAGTATCTGCGAGGTTGTCCTGAAGAAGGATTAGCTTCACCCTGCTCGGCTCCAGGGGGCCAGCAGCAACGGGCGGATGGGACGGTAAAACCGATTTTGGTTTTGGGTCAGAATCCACTGGCTACAGAATCCCACACATCCCCAATGGTATCCATCACTGGAGGTAACCAAGTAAAGACCTGAAGGCCGTATCTCAGGGATCTCCCGGAAGGGAATCCTTTCTTGGGTGGAGGTTGGCCATCTCACAACCCTAAGCAGCCATGATTTGATGACGCTCAATGACCATGAAGCTAGTCACCATAGCTAGTATTTTTGTAGCATGGAAAGCATGGCAAAGCATTTTCTCAATATTAGCTCATTTCTTCCCTCTACACGACCCTGGGATGAACATAGGTAATGTATACAATATGTATGTAATATCATCTTTGCCTCTCAGAACTTTTGTTTTTCTTCTAAACTCAGCTCAAGCAACATTTTTTACACAATCTCATAGATAAGAGTTGAAAAGGACCTTCAGAGTCATCTATTCCAAGCCTTAATTTTACACTTGAAAAAAACTGAGGAGCAGAGAGGTTAAGGGAATCTGTCCAAGATCACGAATCAGAATTTGAACTCGGGTCACCCGGCTACAAACCTAGCACTATTTCTTCTACGCTTTTCTGGGAAGGAAACGTTGCACTGGCCAGAAATTGAGCCTGGGTCAACTGCTGGGAAGGCAGCTGTTTTCAATAGAGCCTAGTATCCTTGGCCACTGCCTCTGCTGCTGTTAGTGGCAACGGCAGCAATAACAATCATACAACACTTAAAGTTACAAGAATTTTGTACCTATTTTGTGCATATTTGCATGTGTCCTTGTTATCTCTCCTTATAAAATGTACATTTTTGGAGTCCATTTTTGCCCTCAGCACCCGGGACAGCACCTGGTGATCAGGAAATGGACGCTCCTCTATTGATTTCTGGGTACTCTTGGTTGTCCTCCTAGATGTTCAACCATTTCTCTGTATAGCCATTGCTTTGTTGCTCGTTCTCTTTCTTACCCTCAAGGGTGGATGCCCTACATGTTCAGCTCTTGGTCTTTCCCTTTCCCTCCACAAAGCACTGAGAGGAAGACACGGGATAGGATATACTATAACTTGATTTACCCCCAAATTGTCTCCTTTTTTCACCACTTCCTCTCCACCATCAGGAAAGCTGATGCAGAATGATGACAACAACAACAAAGCATCATTCAGGGACTTTGCTGCAGCACCCGTGCTCTCAGGGAGGCCTTTGTGCTGGGCATTTTATATATTCTGACCCCCAGGAAGCTATTCCCAAGTCTCGGTATTCCCTGGGGAGAAGAGGGGCAAGAGTGGCAAGTGCATGTGGCGTACAGCTTCCTGAGCCCAGGTCCCACATTTTCTCGCTAGTCTCCCTGGCTCCTTCCCGCCAGAGGCCTTTCCCACGCAGTTCAGCAGCTGCTTGCTCTGTGTTCTCCCACTCCAGCAGCTGTTCCCACTCCCCTTTTGCTTCTATTTTCTTCCCCTGAAAAATAACCATTAAAAAACCCTCCAAAAATAAACTTTGGTTTTAAATTGAGGCTATTATTTATTGTCTCAAAACAACGCAGAGATTGAACTTTTCAGAAATGGATTCCCTCCTTATTCCACCCCCAGGACTGAAGGAGGGACTCCAATAGGGAAGGGGCTGACTTTATCTTCCTCTTGGGCCCCTTTACCGACTTTGAGAGGAAATAAGAGCATAGATTCTGAGCAGGAAAGGACTTCTAAGATCATCTAGTCCAGCTCTTTAATTTTGCTGATGAGCAAACTGAGGCCTGGAGAGGGCAAGGCACTTGCTGGAGACACACAGATGCAGCATCTAAGTGCTTGTTCCTAATGCCTAGGATAGTGCTGGGCCCATGGTACTTAAGGGATGCCTGTTGAGGTGATGTTGAGTAGTGAGGAAGATCGGGACAAAAGCACACAGTCCCTTGGATGATTGGGACTCAATTCCCAAGCCTCTCTCCACGCTCATCCCCCCAAACTCCTCTTCCCCGCAATCCTCGGCTTGGTAGCTTGTGTGTGTATGCGTGTGTGTGTGTATGTGTGTGTGTGAGATCTTCCCCACTTAGACTGTAAACTCCTTATAGTCAGAGACTGTCTTTTTGTATTTGTAGTTGTTTTTCCAAGGCTTAGGACAGCATTAGGCACATAGCAGATGCCTAATAAATGTTTATTGACTAACTGGCTACTCTTTAAAGGAGGTTTACACTTTGCTGGAATCGGGAAGATTTGAGTTCCGATTTCAGTTCACTCTTGTTAGCTCCATGGTCCTGAGCAAGGCACCTCATCTCTCTCTGCTTCTGTGTTTCCAACTATAAAATGGGGGTAATAACAGCACCTACCTCCCAGAATTGTCTGGAAGATCAAATGAGGTATTTGTATATCACATTATGCACACCGTAGGTACTTAATAAACGCTTGTTTCCTTCCTCCCTACTCTTCCTTTTAAATTTTGTATCCAGCTTTTCAGATGCCAAATTTATATTTCTAAACCTACATCTGTCACTTTCCTGCTTACAAATCGTTCGTGGCTCCCTGCTGCCTCTAGGATAAACTGCCAAGTCTTTAGTTTGGGTATTTAGAGCCCTTCACAGCCTGGCTTCAGGATGATCATGGGCATGAAACTCAGACTGGATCTTTGGGTCCCTAGTGCCTACCTCTTACAGGACATGATACAGAGTAAGCATTTAGTAATTCTTGGTGAACTAAGTAGAGATATAGATATTTCAAAGATAATAGTACAGTTTTCAAGGGGCATCCCACTGACCTCTCTGACTGAACTCATAGGAGGAGTTAGAATCCATCCATAAGCCGAATGACTTGTCTGAACTAGGGTGCTCTGTGATGTGAAAAGGGAAAGAAACGGGTGCCAGACACGATGAAGAGGTGAACTTCACAAAACTTGGCAACAGAACGTGAGAGAAAAGGTTGGCTTCAGGTGGTAACTCTGGGTTCCCGGAAGTAGAACAGTAGCCTGGACAGAAGTCAGGAAGTTAGAAGAAAAGAGTGGAGGAAAAATAATGAGTTCTTTTGGGAACATGTTGAGTTTGAAACGCCTGGGGAAAATCCAGGCGGAGAAGTCTACCGGGAAGCTAGGGAGGCAGAGCTGGATCTCAGATAATCTAGTCAACTATTCTCTGAGGTCAAGTCTATCCAAGTCAATAAACACTTACTATGTGAGGGACACTGGGCTAGATACTGGAAATACAAAGAATGGCAAAACTAATTCCTCCCCTCAGAGTTCTCAGTCCTATGGATCAAGCAACTGCCATATTCCAGTTTTGTTAGATCCTAGAGGTACAAAGATGAAAATGCAATAGTCCTTGTCTCAAAGCATCTTATATCATCCTAGGTGGAAACAACATATATGTAGGCAAATATAAAGTAATTCTGGGGAAGAGGCGAAAACTAGCTATTGTGGGAAGAGGTGAGGAATCAGGAAAGACTTTGCCTAGGAGGGGACACCTGAGCTGAACTTTGAGAAAGACGGGGATTCTAAGAATAGAGAAGGACTGGCAAATGGGGAAGAACTTCTGCAAAAGCATGAGGATGGGAGATAAGTCATCAGTTGAGATGGACAAGAAGAAGATGGAAGTGGTTGGATGAGAAAATGCAAGAAGGGGAAAAATGTGGAAGGAGCTTGGAAGGGAAGTGAGATCACTTCCTCCATTGTACAAATGAGAAAGCTGGATTTAGTGAGGTGAAATAGGAAGCATCAGAGGCGTAATTTGAATCCAGGTTTTCATGACTCTTAAGGCCCAACCGTCTATCTATCCACTCCACCATACTGTGTCTTCAATCCAACAAGCTTAATAAATGCTTGTTGAATTGAATTGAATCACTCCCCCTTTAGACTTCTTTTTTAATGAGGAAAATGATTTTTCTTTTCTAGCCAATAAGATTGCATTCCCTCCGGGAACATTACCCAGTTGCGAACCATGCCTCAGCCTCTGTTTGCAAGGAACGAACAGATGAGTCGATTGACTGGGTTAATGTTTGAGTTGCCAAGTTAAGAGCCAGAATAGGCTTCCCAGAGAGAGAACTAAGAGTGTTGGAGGAAACTCTGCCTCCCCCTCCTCCTCCCCACCCCACGCCTGGCCAACGTGCCTTCTGCTGGCAAGTTTTCCCTGTAATGAAATGGTACAATTATCTGGGACCAGGCTTCTGACTCATAACTTTATCCTCCATGACTCCTTGCTGGCTGAGAGCAGCAATATTTCATCCCTGTTCCACTTAAGTCCTGAAAATTAAACCCATAGCATCCTCTTTGCTGTTCTCCCTTCCTCATCAGCTCCTGCCCCCACAGGGTCATATCTAGGAAAGGAAAAAACAGGCTGGCAGAGGAGGGACTGCAGTGAAAACACACTTTCCAACAGCATCTATCTCCTCACTTCCTAAATGGGTTTCAGGTAGATGGAAGCCACAGAGCTGGCTTTACCTATTAGTAACCGGGCAAGGTTACCTCCTCTCTTGTCTCGGAGGGTTGTGAGATGTCCAGAGAGTCGTGGTGTCCTCCCAATCCTACATTCTCAATGTCCATATTCAGTCCTTTATACTCCAGATCACTCAATGAACATTTATTAAATATTTACCAGGTGCTATCTTGCAAAAATGATTGAAAATGTACCTCAAAATCAGTCGATAAATATTTATGAAATACCTACTATGGGCTAAGCACTGTGCAAAGTGCTGGGGGATAGAAAGAAAACCCTCAAGGAGGTCATAATTTAATAGAAGAAACAAGATGCAAATAGCTACCAACACCCAACTGGAGACAGCATAAACTGGAGAAAATCAACAAAGGAAAGTCATCAGCATTAAGAGGAATCAGGAAAAGCTTTTCATAGATGGTGGGATATAAACTAAGTGTGGAGGAAGTTGTGGAAGCAGGAGGTAATGAGAGAGTATGTTCTAGGCATCGGGGACAGAGACCACGTCTGGAGGTAAGAAATGAAGTTGAGTTTTGTCTGTGGATCAGCAAGAAGGCCAGATCACTGGCTAGAGGAGTATGTGTTGAAAAGTGAGGTACAAAAAGACTAGAAAGATAGGAGGCAGCTAGATTACAATGGATTCTGAGTGCTAAACAGAGGATGTTATATTTGATATGAAGCATTAGCATGATAATCAGGCATTGGGGCTAATGCCTTGGGATGAAGAAGGCTCCTAGTGAGGCAGGGGGCTGGGCCAGCAGCAGTGATATAAGCACATATTTTGAGGCCAGGAAATACACCTCCTCACTTTGCCCCCATCCTTAGTACCAGAAGCTGAAAACTGCCCAGCAGGATGATTTAAGGACTATAAAGAAAATTTGTTAAATAATAAATGCAACTATGTTACATTTTGTGGTTTGCTTAAAACCTGTGAATAGTCAGATTACTGACTCATCAAAGCTAAGGTCAGAATTACTTAAAAGAATAAGAAAAGTAGCATACAACTAAAAAATTGATATTGAATTAAATTTTTATTGAACTATTTAAGAAGTAACAAAACTGTGTACCAGACAATTGAACTATTTAAGAAGTAACAAAAAATGTGTAATGGACAATTGAACTATTTAAGAAATAGCAAAAAAGTGTCAGGGACAATTGAACTATTTAAAAAGTAACAAAAAATGTGTAATGGACAATTGAACTATTTAAGAAGTAACAAAAAAGTGTAATGGACAACTGAACTATTTAAGAAGTAACAAAAAATGTGTAATGGACAATTGAACTATTTAAGAAATAGCAAAAAAGTGTCAGGGACAATTGAACTATTTAAGAAGTAACAAAAAAGTGTAATGGACAACTGAACTATTTAAGAAGTAACAAAAAATGTGTAATGGACAACTGAACTATTTAAGAAGTAACAAAAAAGTGTAATGGACAACTGAACTATTTAAGAAGTAACAAAAAATGTGTAATGGACAACTGAACTATTTAAGAAGTAACAAAAAAGTGTAATGGACAACTGAACTATTTAAGAAGTAACAAAAAATGTGTAATGGACAACTGAACTATTTAAGAAGTAACAAAAAATGTGTAATGGACAACTGAACTATTTAAGAAGTAACAAAAAAGTGTAATGGACAACTGAACTATTTAAGAAGTAACAAAAAATGTGTAATGGACAACTGAACTATTTAAGAAGTAACAAAAAATGTGTAATGGACAACTGAACTATTTAAGAAGTAACAAAAAATGTGTAATGGACAACTGAACTATTTAAGAAGTAACAAAAAAGTGTAATGGACAACTGAACTATTTAAGAAGTAACAAAAAATGTGTAATGGACAATTGAACTTTTTAAGAAGTAACAAAAATGTGTAATGGGCAACTGAACTATTTAAAAAAGTAACAAAACCTGTGTAATGGGCAACTGAACTATTTAAAAAGTAACAAAAAAGTTTAATAGACAATTGAACTATTTAAGAAGTAACAAAAATATATCAACTGAACTATTTAAAAAGTAACAAATGTGTAATGGACAACTGAACTATTTAAAAAGTAACAAATGTCTAATGGACAACTGACCTATTTAAGAAGTAACAAATGTGTAAGGGACAACTGAACTATTTAAGAAGTAACAAATGTCTAATGGACAACTGACCTATTTAAAAAGTAACAAATGTGTAATGGACAACTGAACAATTTAAGAAGTAACAAAAATGTGTAATGGACAATTGAACAATTTAAGAAGTAACAAAAATGTGTAGTGGACAATTAAACTATTTAAGGAGTAACAAAAATGTGTGATGGACAATTGAACTATTTAAGGAGTAACAAAAATGTGTGATGGACAATCGAATTATTAAGGAATAACAAAAAATATGAAATGGGTAATTGAACTACTTAAAAAGTAATAAAAATGACAGAAGAAATGACATTGTCTCTTATGATAATAATTTTGTCCAGAATGTCAATTAAATTAATTGACATTAATTGTCACAATAAGAAGACCTAGAAAAATGGTGTGCTGGCAAATGTTTAACAGCCAGTTCACAAGGTGGGAAAAAGAAAAATGGACACACAATACACTTTTAGATTTGATGTTTGTATAATTAACATTTCCTCATCACTTGTAAAGTCTGAAAATCATCAAAAGAATAAATCAAGTCCTAATTTGTAGCATTTACCTGTTTCCAAGATATAAATATTCATAGTATATATGTTCAAAGTATAAACTCCAAGATTTTAAAACTCAACAATCGGCTCTCTCTCAAGAGTGCTACAAGCTGGCTCTAGCATCCTTCTGTCTAAACAGCCCTGAATACCTCAGTCATCAAACATCTAATTCAAAATTGACACCAAGTTAGAATATGAACTAATTTGTAAAATCTTACAATGAAGGATGGTCGACAATGATGAACAGCAGCTTCTCATTAAGAGGGGGAAGCAAGGAACGTAAAACTAGATTGTTGTTTTTTAAAAGTTTGTTAAGATATCTAACTAAGGGGCAACTAGATGGCACAGTGGATAGAGTATCAGCCATGAAGTCAGGAGGACCTGAATTCAAATCTGGCCTCAGACACTTAATAACTCCTGTTTGTGTGATTGTGGGACTTAACCCCAATTGCCTCAGGGGAAAAAAAAAGGATATCTAACTAAGCAAAGTTATCCCAAGAATACTCAAGGATGAAAATGGAAGATCTGTCAACTAAAGAAAAGCAAAAAAGATGTGCACAAATCACTATAATGCCCTATTTTCTCATTAAGGACAAGGAAACATATGGACCCCTCTTTCTGAAGTGGGCAAAAATGGCAGACAAGCAGCTGGATTGGACCCAATGTCTATAGAAGCTATCTGTGCTGGAGGTGATAGAATTATGAGGTTATTAAAGAAATAATACATGGAGCACTATAATGAGGGTAAGATATCAAAAGCATGGGAACAATGCCAGGCTTTATTCATACTAAAAAAGCTGACCAAAAGAACATGAACAACTACAGACCTCTCCCTTTACTCTCTTATCTATACAAAATCTTTCTGAGAATCATCTCTACATGAATCAAGGGCATTCTCAATAAGGGTATTAGGAAGGAACAAATTGGCTTTCATAAATGGTATTCAACAGTAGACCACATCACTATTATTTCACAATTAACTGAAAGATGGAGAAAAGATCCCATTATCTTTTTCTTTACTGATTATGAAAAAGCACCTGAGCCAGTATAACAAAATTCTACCTCACAGGCTTTTAACAAAAGATACTTCCCATCCATATAGCAGAAACTTTCAAGATCCCTTGGAAGATGGGGCAGAAATATTCCTATTTCAGGACCATCTGATAACAAACATCACATGAAGCACAAAACAAGCTGCCGTATACCCACCCACAGTACTCACCACTGGGACAGAGGAGTCCCAGTAGTGCATTCTTTGAGGATGGTGAAGTCCTCCAGAGGCCAGCAAATAAACATCTGCTGATAGTATTGCATTGGTCACCCCAGGCTCCATGACAAGAGGAAGGGAAAGACTCGGATTGCCTTTGGGTAACTCGATGCTCCTTTGGGGATGACATACTTTCCATAAAGCAAAGGCCCATCTTTTAAAAACTAACATTTTACCAGTGTTGTGATATGGCAATGAGAGGTGGATATGACTTACTGCCTCTGAAGAACTAAAAATCAATACCCACAGGGACAATGGCTGGGCCTTTAGGGAATGTGCTCAGACTGCACCATGTAACCAGTGAGGAATACCGAAGATCAGATTTGAAGGATATCGTCAAGGAATTCTTTGAGAGTAAGAGGATGAGCTGGTCATGTGACAAGACATGAGAAGTAGACATCCAGGAGACATTCTCATCGGGAGAAAGGGAGGAAGGCTCCAGAAAGTTGGTTAGACTCTCTGTGATAAACTTTTGGGAAGATATGGACAAAGCAGGAAGGCAAAGGCAAGCATAAATAAATTGTCTGTGTTGTTGAAGGGAACTCTTTAATTGATGGATTCAAAGATCCAGTAATATATTTGAGGATATTCCATTATTTTAATTGTATATGTAAGACCATACAATGGCTGGTCAATGCAAAAAGTTCTTGAAAGGTCAACTCTAGTGAGATAAAATTTAATAGAGAAAAATGTAAAGTCATAGTTAAGTTCAAAAATTAATTTCATAATCGCAAGATGAAGGAAGTTTAGATACGAAATGGCTTGAAAAAGATCCGAGAGTCTAAGTAGATTGTAAAACAACAGAGTGATTTGGGAGCCCAAGAAATTAACATAATTTTAGGTCACATTTTAGGAAGGATAGTGAGAAGCTGAAGAGTGTGCCAGTGAGAGTAAGGGAGACATGAGCTCTAAGTAAAGGAACAGGGTGTGCTTAGTGTAGACAAGATAAGAATTAATAGGGACATGATCTTTAAAGGGTTCTATTTGAAGAGGAATTAGATTGGTTTCATGGTCCCAAAGGGGAGGACTAGAATCAACAGGTTCATGTTTTAAGATGGTTAATGTCTAAGATAAACATCCCAGAAATCCAAGCTATCAACAAATAAAATGGTTCAGCAGGCGATAAGTTCATCTCTCAAGAGAGAATATATACAAGATAAAGTGGGAATAATTATCAGAGGGAAAATGCTAGAATTAAGAGAGGGTGGAGAAAGTGGGACTTTAGTTGGGACTTAAAGAAAGCCTGGGAGGTCAGAAGTCAGAGTGGAGAAGGTGGAGCATTGCAGGCTTGGGGAAGAACTATAGAAAATGGCAGAAGAAGAGAGATGGAGAATCTCATTCAAAGATCAGTCAGAAGGCCCAGTCACTGGATAGAAGAATAATGTATAAGGAAAAAAGACAGAGCCTAGAGTCTAAAAAGCTCTGAACTGCAAACAAAGAATTCTGTATTTTATTCTGGAGGTAATAGGGAGCCACTGCAGCTTATGGAAGAGAGAATAGCACAACTGCACCTGTGCTTTAGGAAAATCACTTTAGTGACTAAATGGTGAATGGACCCGAGGCAGACAGACCCACCAGCAACAACTGCTACAGTCCAGGTATGAGGTGAGGAGGGTCTGCAGCAGGTGGGGGCAGGGGCAAGGGAGAGAAAGGGGTATGTTTGAGAGTATTTAAAAGTAAAATCAGTAGACCTTGGCAACACGGATGCGAGAAGGCAAGAGACATGAGGAACCCAGTTTGATTCTGGTTGGGAACCTGAGGGAGGGGAGAATGTTGGTATCATGGGGGAAAGAGCACGAGCTCTGCTTTGGACATGTTGTATGTTCACTGTCTCCCAGACATCCAGTTTGAGATTTCTGAAAGGCAGTGGGACACGTGAGCCTGAAAGTCAGCCGAGAAACCGAGGCTGGAAGGATCCATTAGAGGATCATCAGCGAGGAGACAGCAACTGAATCCAGGGGACCTGACGAGATCCTGGGTGATGGATCAGAGGGAAAGGAGAGGGCCCAGCACAGAACCCTGAGAGACCCAGAGCATGGGAAGTAAGTGAAAGGACAACATTTAAGCCTCCCTGGGACCTCAGAGAGGCTCTACATTGGGGAGATCAGCTGAGCACACAGAAGGCACCTGGCTGATTTGCTGAGGATCACGACTTTTTTTTTTCAAATTGGACAGGGAGAGTTAGGGGTGGGAGTGAGTGTGACAAGGGCTGGTCGGCAGGGATCCATCCTTGGAGCTTGAGCCTTTGTGTCCAGCCTGCTTCCCAACAATGGGGGCGGAGGGGTCGGGAGCCCATTTCTAGGAACCCGTAATGACCCAAAATGGAGGGTCCTGCCACCACCAGAGCATCCACATGCATTTGGTGACTGTTTCCCAGCCCTTCATTGTGCGGTGAAGAAAAGCCTTTTTAATTGGCTGCTGAGCTGGAACTGGGTGTGTAAACAAAGGGCACCGACCAGTCAAATCATTCTCATCCCTGGTGGTGAGCAAGAAAGAAATGGCGCAAGCCCTCGAGTAGGGAGTGGGGGTGGGGCTAGCAATCTACTCTCCCTCCCACCCCCCAGATTTCTTCATGCTCCACTGTGTCATTCCATCCTGCTCTCAGAATGAGTGTCAGAGTTGGAAAGAAGTAGACGTGACTTTGCAAGGCTCGAAAGGTTAAGAGACACTGGGGAGGGGCAGACCCCCCATTCTAGAAGGGGATCACCCCAGCAGCCAAGCAGTGGGAGCAGCCTGTCCGTGGACTCTGCCACACTTGAAAGTAAACTTGACCATGGAAGTGCTTTCTAGCAGCTTCTTTAGATCAGTGCTGCTCTGCCCGGGGCTGGGGGAGCGGTGATGTGCCCCAGCCTGGGGGGGGGGATGTTGGTTTTTTCGATAACCTTTCAGGAAATACTCCTTTGTAAAAGCTAATTGATATTAATTGCTTATCAGTGATGTTGGGAAGATACCAGCTTGTTAAAGGACACTAGGGAGATGTTAACCATAATTGGCAAATGATATTGGAGCAACTTCCTCAGTAATTGGTATTGGCAGGAACGCACTGGGAAGGGGGCTTGGGCTGATCACATTAAAAGGGTTTCCTAGAACCCCGACTCTGAAGACTCGACTTTCCGGGCAGCTGAGTTCAGAGAGAGCACCAAGAAGTAATGGTGGCCCCTAAGGCTCTAGGGGAAATTTGAACTATCTTCCCCCTGCAAACATATCGTCAATTTTTGGAAAACGAGAGCTCCATCTTTTAGGTGGGAGGGAGACGACTCATACCTCTCTTGCCACAGCGCTGAGGGAGGTGCAGCCGCTCCTCTGCTCTCGTGAATGAAGAACTTCCAGATTGCTAAAGGGAGCCAGCCTCATGGCAAGCGCAGAGATGCACATGGAGTTGTTTTGTAAACCTTGGAAACAATTTGCAAAAATCCTCAAGTGAAGGGGAAAAGACACGTCCTCCAGATTGCACATCTCTCCAGGATGCCAGATTCGAACTCAGGAAGACGAGTTCTCTTGACTCCAGGCCCAGAGCGCTCTCCGCTGCATCATCTACTTGCCTGTACTATGTTTACTTGTACATATGGACACACATATCTAATAAGTACATACACAGATCTATGTGTCATTGTGAATACAGAATACACACAATATTGAGAGACACAGAGAGATGGAGTCAGAGACACAAAGAGAGACTCTGTGTGTGTGTGAGAGAGAGAGTGAATATGAGAGAGAATGCATTCACCATCTCTAGAGTCCCACTTCTGGCTCACAATGGCAGAGGATAATGTCTAATTCACTTTAGGATTCTAGAAGTAAAAATGAGGGCTTGGGAGTTTCATGACTCCTGAGCCCCTAGTTGGTGAGCTAACCATTAGTAATCAAGCAATAGAAGTCTATTAGATTTCAGAAAAGAGATTTACACAAAAGGTACTGAATCAAGGTCAAAGCCTCCCATCTTAATGAATGAAAGAAATGAGTGAAAGTTTTACCACTGGTGGAAAGGGAAGCCAGAGAGGCAGTGTCATCAGGTGAGAGTCAGTTCTCGGGGAGAGCTGAGATATAAAAAGAAAGGGAAAGGGAAAAAAAAATCAGAATAAAAGCAAATTTGTTACTGATGGAGCTGGTACTCCAGAAAGTGCAGTAGGAGGGGTGGGTACCTTTAGAGTTGGGTATTATGGGAAGAAGAGGCTGGGTCGAAGGAGATGGGAATAAGAAAATGGGCACTGCAAGGTGGACACTAGGTTTGGACAATGACAATGGGCAGCGGTGGTACAGGATCCCTGAGGTAGGGAGAGTCAGATCAGGTAAGAATTTATTATCCATCGCCAGGGGAGTTTGGGGTTTGGCCTCAGGATGCTGTCGTCTTCTTGGGGTGTCCAGGGCTCAGAAAAGACCACAAAAAAGTGAGCTGTGGAGCAACGTTTCTCTCCTAGGCCTACATGCAGACAAGACCAGAAAAGTGGAGGGACAAGGAAGGAAGGCAGTTTTCTCTTGCCTTAATAGCAAGAAGAGGCCAGATCAGGAGGCCAGCATGTGATGGAATGGACCTACTAGGATCAGTCAATTCAGGAGGATAATCCCAAGATCACACATGCTATTTACACAACATCCATATTAACGCTACATGCAGAGGACAAAGAACAATTATCTGGCAAAGCGTTACCCGGCAGGCTAATGTCACGGCTAATGAATGGATTACACGTGGAGGATCTCTCCCGTGCTCACATCCTGATGATGTACGCGAAGGATCATAAGACACACACAAATGCACAGAATGCACAGGTCACGGCGCCAGTGTCGGCAGCTTATGCGATAATTAATGGGTTATCGTTAACCAAGGTTTGCCAAAAATCAAGGAGTAATCGAGACGGTGCGAGCGGCAGTCCACCATGACATTAGCACGCGAGCAAACAGACATAAACAGCAAAACAATAAATGGAAATTAATTCTGGCACATACAGTGGCCAAGAAATATGACAACGTAGGCAACGACATGCAAGGTGTACATGATATATGCAAGAATTAGTCATTTTTATCTGCTTGAACATTTATAAAACAGTAAATATTATCTCATTTGATCTTCACAACAATCCAGGGCACCAAGGGAGGGGCAACGGAACAGCGCTTCTCTCACATCCCTACAAGCCAGAAGATCAGTGGAGAGAGCAGAAAGGAAGAAGCTCCCTCTGCCCCGACAGCAGCATCATGAGGCCGGCACTTGACAGAATGGGGTTTCTAGGATCAATAGATTCAGAAGGATTATCCCAAGACCACATCAAAGCCATATTATTATTACTGGTATTATTATCCCCAGTTAGAGTTGGGAAAACAGGCCTTCAGAAAAGATGCCTGGAGTCACACAACTAGTAACCGTCCGAGACCAGATTTGAATTCCCGTGTTCCCAACCCCAGGTGTCTCACTGTTATTGAGTCCATGTATAAAACTTCTCCTGAAACATTGTGTGAACCCGGTCAACTGGCTCTCCTTTCTGTCCCTGTTCCTGAGCTGGCTGGGGATACGGGATAACCTTCCAAACCCAAATGATCAGTAAGAGTCCAGGCCGGCTATGGTTTCCAAGCCCTTTGGACCAGCTCCCAGAGGTCTCTGGACAAATTTGGGCAGGAAAGTGCTGCCTTGGAGTCCAGCTCCACCCCAGGACACATCTGAGCACCTGTTCAATTGGCCACAAGACTATGGAATGATGTGAATGTCTGTGGCAGCCCTCTTTATAGTGGCCAGAAACTGGAAACTGAGTAGATGCCCATCAGTTGGAGAATGGCTGAATAAATTGTGGTATATGAATATTATGGAATATTATTGCTCGGTAAGAAATGACAAACAGGATGATTTCAGAAAGGCCTGGAGAGACTTACATGAACTGATGCTGAGTGAAATGAGTAGGGCCAGGAGATCATTATATACTTCAACAACAAGTACAACAACGATACCATATGATGACCAATTCTGATGGACGTGGCCATCTCCAGCAATGAGATGAACCAAATCAGTTCCAATGGAGCAGTAATGAACTGAACTAGCTACACCCAGCGGAAGAACTCTGGGAGATGACTAAGAACCATTACATTGAATTCCCAATCCCTCTATTTTTGCCCACCCGCATTTTGGACTTCCTTCACAGGCTAATTGTACAATATTTCAGAATTCGATTCTTTTTGTACAGCTAAATAACGATTTGGTCATATATACTTATTGTGTATGTGATTTATATTTTAATATATTTAACATCTACTGGTCATCCTGCCATCTGGGGGAGGGGATGGGGGGGGAAGGAGGGGAAAAATTGGAACAAGAGGTTTGGCAATTGTCAATGCTGCAAAGTTACCCATGCATATAACCTGTAAATAAAAGGCTATTAAAATTAAAAAGAAATTTAAAAAAGGAAAAAAAAAGACTATGGAGTGACGGTCTAACAGTTGACCTGAAGCATCACTTTCTGAGTTTCTAGTTCAGGAAGACTTAACTGCCCCGATGGGTGGTCTCTTCTCAGAGTCTACTAGGCTGATTGCCCTTCATCTCTACCTTCCTCATCCTCAAGATCCCTTCCGTGGCAAAAAAAGTCATTACAATGAATTATGTCTACTGACAGGTTCACGCTGGCTATTCTGTAAAAAGACCCGTTTCTGTGGTGGACCCACTTACTCCCATCTTCTGGGAGTATCCTGCTTTTAAGGAATATTCTTGCCCCTTCTTGAAGTACCATCATTTGTTCTTGTCAGCACACTTTTGAGTTGAAATCATGGCTTGTTGGTGAGCGGCCTTCAACTTTTCTTTCAGCCGGTTGGGAGCATTTGTACCCTCTGAAGTTTCTAAGACTCCAGAGCATAAATCAATAGGTGGGCATTATTGTTGCCCAGACATCTGGAAATCTGGTGTGAGATCCGTGGCCCATTCCCAGTGGGATTGTTTGCATTTGTTAGAAATGCCGGTGTCGACTCTACTGAGATTTTTGGTTTACTCCCAGTGATTTGAAGTTTTGTCTACAATATTTTTTTATTACGATTAATAATATCTTACATTTTTATAGTATGGTAAGGTTTGTAAAATTCTTTCTGTATATCATGATTTGATCTTCACAAAACCATTGGGAGGTAGGTACTACTCATCCCCATTTTACAGCTGAGAAAACTAAGGCAGAGAGGGGTTAAATGATTTGCCAAGAAACAAAGGACCCCGATTTAAATCTTGCCTCAATACTCCCTAGCTATGTGGTTATGAGGAAGTCAATTTGAGCCTTGGTTTCTGTAAAAGGCAGTTGATAATGGCATCTACCTCCCAAGGTCACCGGGAGGATCAGGTGACATACTCAATATGTAAGTTACCCCATAAATGTAGGATGTTTTTCCTCGCCCCCTCAGCCTGGCGCTCGACAACAGCTGTCCGATAACCATCTGTTGATTGGATCTGTTTGGAAGATGCTGACGCTGATCTCCATGTTATCTGATCTCTGTTTCTCAGGCTTCACTGCACACGTAATCCTCGGTTCTTCCTCACCTCTGTGCTCATTGGAAATGTGAGCACCCTGTCACTGGCCCAGGTTTGGCCACCCCGGGATCAGGTAGCAATCTCGCTTTTAAAAGATGCTCCCCAGTATTTCCAGTGAACTTTAGGAAACACTGATTTTTTTTTAATTTTTGTTTTGTATTTTTTTGTTTAATTTGTTTACATTTTGTTTAAGAATGATTTACCGAGCATAGGAGTCAGATGACTCCAAATTGGGCTCCTCCAGAATTCATTTTCTTGGCTTTATTCCAGCGGGCTGCATCTCACGTCATGCTTTGGTCTGGTTTGTTTTTCAATGATGGGGCCTCTCTTTCTCACCTAGGCTAGAAGTACGTGGTACACTCAACAAGCCCAGGCTTTCTGCTGATTGTCATGGAAACTTTGATCTGTTCTATTTCCAACCTGGACCAATATGTTCCTTCTCAGCTAACCTGATGTGCTCCCCACCCTGCTCCCAAGGGCTCTCCACGTTGGTCCCACCTTCGTCTGGACTCTAGAACGTACAGCAAACTGCACCTCGGAGCCCCAGAGACTCTCCACTCTCTCAAATGTCTGAGCTGCTAAGCAAGGCCTCTCAATTCTGAAAGGAGAATCGTATTTGATTCCTCTTTAGCTGGCCTGTATGTCTCTTTTAGTCTTTTTCTTTCTTTTTTGGCTGAGGCAATTGGGGTTAAGTGACTTACCCAGGATCTCACATAGCTAGGAAGTGTTAAGTGTCTCAGGTTGTATTTGAACTCAGGTCCTCCTGACTTCCGGGCTGGTACTCTTTCTACTGCGCCACCTAGCTGCCCCTCTCCCTTAGTCTTATATCCTTAATCAATAAAAATTTGTTAAGCACCTACTATGTGTCAGGCACTGTGCTAAACACTAGGGATCTAAAGAGAGGCAAAAACAACCTTGGTCATACAGGAGCTCACAATCTACATGCAAACACCTATGTATAAACAAGAATAAATTGGATAATCAACAGAGGGGAGACAGCAGCATTAAGGGGGATCAGAAAAGGGTTCTTGCTGATGATGGGATTTTAGCTGGGACTTGAAAGAAGCCAGGGAAGCCAGGAGGTAAAGATGAGGAAGGAGGGCAGGAGGGGACGGCCAAGGGGAAAGGATGGGTCTGGAGATGGAACTTGCCAATTTTCCTGAATTTCTGTACTTTTTTTTCCTCTTTCAAATTCAATCAAGATGTTTTTAGGAGTTTAGATGAGAAGCACCCCAAAGCAAGAACTGAGAAATATTTAATCTGGGGCAAGTGTGTGTGTATGCGCGCACACACACATTAATAACAGCACAAAGGACAATCCAAGCCATGGAAACATGGCAGGAGAGGAGGGAATCCATTTCCCAGAGGGTCCAGACTGTGCCCCCTCCTAAGTCTGGAAAGTCTTGGGGATAAAGACTCAAAAAGATTACTGTCCATGACCCTTAGATTTCAAGCTAGAAAAGATTTAGAGATCATCCCAGTCCCCTCATTTTATAGTGGAGGGAATAGAGGTAAGGGATTTGCCCAGGGTCACAGAGCTAATAAATCTCTGAAGCCGCATTTGAATTCGGGTTTTCCAAAGCCAGGGCTCTGTTTACTACAGCACTCCCTCACAGCCATGGGCAACATACATGGGGACCAATGCAGCTCATGGTTCTCCCCTTTTGGTGATTAGGAGGCAGAAAGTAGGGAAGCTGAGGCAGCTTGTATAGGGGCAAGGGAGAAATCCAGGCAAGGTATTCTGTGAATACTGGAAGAGAAGAGAGTAGTTCAGCTAGAATCAGGGAAGCCTTCCTGGAAAAGGGGGCATTTTGGAGAGTCAGACACAAGAGTTAGTGAGTTTGGTAGCTACAGGCCAGAGTGCTTCTACCTTTTGAGCAGCAAAGGCATTTAGCAGCAACTTCAATGGTCTCAGCCAAGGAACCATAAAACAGACTTTGAGGATGGGTGGAAAGAAAGGAGGTCATTTAGCTCGGAGGAGGGAAGCCCCAGGAGCAATGTGAGAAGTGTTTGATGGTGGACTGTGGGTTGGAGCCTTAGACTTGGTTCAGATACTCACTTTGACCCTTTATGAGCTCCTAAACAAATCCAACAGTCATACTGAATCTCAGTTTTCTCATCTGTAAAATGAGGGAGTTGGAAAAGATGCCCTAAAAGGTCCCTTCTAACATTAACATCTATGATTCCCTGAAAAAAATCTAAAGGTTTTTGTTTTTGTTTTTTAGAAAGATTAGGAATTAGACTCTAGAAGGCAGGAGCAATGGGAAGAAATTTCAAATGGGTATAAATTAGGCTCAGTTTCGGAAGATCTTCAGAATTGGAGCTGCCCTCTTTTTGTGGTATCTAGGACTTGGAGACTGAGAGGATGCCCATTGAGCGAGCCCATCGATCGAGGAATAGTTGAACAAGTTATGGTGGATGATTATTCCCCAAGGAATGATGAGCAGGATGATTCCCCAAGAACCTGGAAAGATTTCTCTGACTGATGCAAGGAAGAGTGAGCAGAACCCAAAGAAAACCATACACAGCAGCAGCAGCAGTGTATGACTCCCAACTGCCAATGACTTCACCATTCTCAGGACTCCTGTGATCCGAGACACTTCCAAAGGATCCGAGATGAAAAATACTATCTGCTTCCAGAGAGAGGAGTGATGGAGTCTGAATGCAGATCAAATATACTATTTTTCACTTTGTTTCTTTCAGGGTGTTTTTTTGGCTGTGTTTTCTTTCACAACATGACTAATATGGGAATATGTTTTGCATGATTGCACATGTATAACCTACATCAAATTACTTACTGTCTCTGAGAAGGGGGAGGGGAGAGTGGGAGGAAAGAACTTGGAATTCAGAATAAAAAAAAGTTAAACATTGGTTTTGTGTGTAAGAGGGGAAAAGAATCAAATCTATTATTTTTTAAAATTTGGAGCTCTCCCGGAGTGCAGCGGCTGCTTTGGAAATAGGTATTCCCGCAAAGGCTGCCTGGCCACTTGTGGGGGATGCTCTCTAGGGGACTTATGTGGATCCAGGTTAGACTCAATGCTGCCTGAAGTTCCTTGTGCCTCTGTAATGGATTCTGTGATTTGATTTCAATTCTACCTGGTCTACAATGGGGCTTAGAAAGCTCGGCTGACTTGATTTCCAATTCTGCCTTTCCTATTTGCCAAAGCTGGGTGACCTCTGATAAATCACTTACCTCTCAGAGATTGTTTCCTTATCTGTACAATGAGATGGTTGGATCAGATAACCCAGAAGTTGCCCTAAGCTCAAAAAATCTGGTCCTGGGCTCTGTTCTGGGGACTGGGTGCTACCTGCCCCAATGCATCCAGGACCAGTGATCAAGGACAGCTCCACACTCTGTGGTGCCTCTTGTTCCTTTAATAAGGGCTTCCCATTTAGGGAAGCCTCTGTGTAGACTGCAAGCAGGAGTACCCCAGGGCCCCCCCTTTTAGCCTCAGAGGCTCTTGGGTCTGGTGAGCCTTTTCTTGCAGCAGCCAGTTGACACCTCCAGGACGGATGAGTCACATCTCTAGGCGAGCACAGTATCCATTAGCATAACTGAGTTTGCACCCAATCTCTCGCCCAAAGCGTTCCCTAAATGCCTTAGCATTTAGTTATGAAATATGTTCTTCTCCCTCGCCTGGAGGAAAGCCTGCTCGAGAATTACTTATACATAAACATACTCTGATACTCTGATGCAGAGATGGCAGCGTGAGTGGGTTAGGAAGGACGGATGCGGGAGATATTGCTGAGGAACCATTGACAGGACTCACTAACTGATGGCATGGGGAGCGGGCAGGAGGGGCAGAGGAATCACAAAGGTGAACCCAAGGTTTAGGGCTGGGGGACTGAAAGGATGGTGCTGCCAGCAGCAGAATTAGGGGATCAGGAAGGCTCGGGGGTATGTTTGGGGGTCAGGGAAAGTGGGTGATTCTGGTGGGTTGAATTCCAAGTCTGGAGACGTCTGCGCCATTTTGGACCTCCCCACTAAGGATTCCCAAGTGTCTCCGGGCCAGCTCCACATCGGATCACCCCGAGCCATAAGGTTTAAATAAATACTGTCTTTAATCAAAACATACTTAAATACTCCCAGGTAAAACCAGTCTCTAAGGTGGAGAAAATACAGTTCTTCAGAAGGCAAAAGGTGCCAACAGGGAAGTTAAAAACACAAAACAAAGGTATACCCTGTGGCTTTAGGAACTCCCCGGCAGTCCCAGAGCTGCCTTTCTAACCTCATTGCCCAGAGGCCCACAGCTAGGTCTCAGAACAATCTACCTGGGGGCAAAGTTAATTAAATCACCTCAAGTCTGCTCCATTGCTACGGGATCACAACAGTTGGGTTGGTATTATAGGAGATGGAGAGAGAGAAGGAGAATGAGGGAGAGAAATGGAAAAAGAGAGACGGGGGAAAGGAAGAAAGAAGGAGAGAGGAGGGAGAGATAGAGGAAGAGAAAGGAGACAGACAGACATACAGAGACAGAGAGAATGTGTGTATATATGAAGGGGGAAGTATTAATTCAAGCCTCCCCAGTGCCACCACTGAGCCATAACATGAATGGACTTTCCTACCTTCAAGTTTTTGCTCATCTTTTTCCCTCGCCAGAAATGCTCCCTCCCAATCCCTGTCACCTCACTGAGAGTAAAGACTATTGCATTTTCATTTCTCTAGTGCCTAGTACAGTTCCTGGCTCACAAAAGATGCCTAATAAATGCTTTTTGATTGATTGCTACCTTTCTTCATCTTGAAAACAGGCTCCAACCTTTGATCATTTTCATTGGAATTTGCCTTTCTCCCCTCTGGAACCCCTATTATTCTATCTTGTTCCCACCTCTCACATGGCACTAATTATTTTCTACTTTGTAATTAAGGAATGTGTTGTGGTCATTGGGAAATGTAGTGCACAGAGCCCTGGACTTGGAATCAGGAAGAAAAGTTTAAATCACCATCTTCAATTCTTGCTGTGTGACCATGAGCAAGTCCCTGAGCCTCTGCCTCAGTTTCCTCATCTGTAAAATGGACATAATGACAGCACCTGCTTTATAAGGTTGCTGTGAGAACAAAAGAGAGGATTTTTTGACATGCAATATATTTTTGTTATGTCTCATCTTTTCCTGCGCTTCTATTTGAAATCTTTGTCTTTAATATCACTAATGGCCTCTTAATTACTAAACCCAGGGGCTTTTTCTCCATCTTCATCCTTCTTGGTGCTGTAGCTTTGACCATTGTGGATGGCCCTTCCAGGTGCCGTGGCCACTCCCCTCCTGTGGGACACTACTCCTTGCCTGTGTGACTGCCAGGACTCCATCTTGAATTTATGAACTTGAGTCTCTGAACTATCTGCGCTTGGATGGACTTCCCACATGACAAGTCCCCTCTGCCCCTTCGGTCTCTCCTCTGCTTGGCTGGTTCCTCCCAGAACCTCCATTTTGGGGAGCCTATGAAAAGCAGCCATGTCTTTATTCATCTCTAGATCACCCTCTTGACTGTCTCAATTTTCCTTACAAGGACAGAAAGGCCAAATGGAGAGACATCTCCACTCCAAAGGTTCACATGGACTACTGTATGTCTCACCCAGGCTAGAACCTTCCAAGAACATACTGATCTACTCAGCCACCATGGGCCATGCTATCTATACCTTGCCCCTGACTTAATGATGTTCATTTGATCTTCAAAAACAAAGAAGAATAAGTAGCCACAATGAAAGCAGAGAAGTTTACCCTGGAAGCCCACATCACCCCTAGAATCTCACGTTAGATGTCCAATCTGTCTCCTCCCCCATCCCAGTTTTTTCAGTTTCCTTTAAAATATCATAGTTCCTCATTGGGCAGCTAGATAATCCAGCGGATAAAATGCTAAGTCTGCAGCTAGAAAGACTCATCTTCATGAGTTCTAATCTGGCCATAGATACTTCCTATGAGACCCTGGACAGCTCACTTTACCCTTGTCTGCCTTGGTTTCCTCATCTGTAAAATAGCCAACCATTTCAGTATCTCTATTAAGAAAACCCCCAAAACATGACTGAACAATCACAATAAAAATTTTACCATTAGAACTTTAGCTCCTTGAGGATAGGGATTCTTTTTCATCCTGCTTGTATTTGTATTCCCAGAACTTAGTACAGTGCCCTGCACACAGTTGGTATTTAATAGTTGCTTACTGACTTGACCGTCTCCATGACAGAGTCATCATCCACGTCCTATTCCCTGCAGGACATGAGGACAGACTCTAGATGTCTGCAGCCAAACCTACCCCCTTTGAACTTCACACATTCAAAAGGAGGGTCCCATGAGTCTTGTCATCATTCATTAGAATTCAGGTGTCCTCCACTCTTACCTCTCCCACTCTCTGCTCCATCACTTGCCAGCTCCCATCATTTCTCCCACTGTAGCTCTTGCATCTGTCTCCTTCTCTTGATTTATTACAGAACCAGCGTAATTCTGACTCCCATCTCATGCCCCCTAGAATATCACCAATGTCCTAATATCTCTTCGAATACAGCTTCTCCAATCCAACCTCCATTCAACCACCAAACCAACATGTGGAAAACCAGGCTCTGAAACTGCTCAAAGACCTCCAGTGCCTCTCCATTTCCTCCAGGATCAATTCAAGTGCTTCTGTTTTGCTTTGAAAGTTGTTCGCTTCCTCCTTAGTCTATTTCCATGCTGATCATCATCTCACTTCTGCCCACCCCGTCCCCAAGCTCCATACCAAACCACTTGGGCCTTGCCCTATTCATGCATGCCATGCCATGTTCCTGAGACTGCCCTTTTTCAGAACTCTCTCCCTCCTTTCTTCTGCCTTTTGGTATCCCCGGCTCACTTCAAGGCTCAACTCAAGTGATCCCTCCTACAGAAAGCCTTTCTGGATTTCCTCAATTCTTCATCTCTCCCTCCAATATCTTGGTATATGTTTTGCCTTTTCTACTTGTGTCTCCTCTGGTAAACTGTAAGCTCATTGAAGATTCAATCCCTAGGACCTAGCATAGTACTTGTCACATAGTAGGCACTGAATAAATGGTTGTTGATTGACTATGTATACATTAGTTTGGCCGAGCTATTTGAGCTGCAGAATCTGCTTCTTTGCTTGATCTTTGTTCACTGAGCATCTAGCACAATTTACAATACATAGCAGGCCCACAGATTCATCTTGATTACAGTGAATTGGTACTTTTAACCTAGATTTTAGCAAAGCATTGAACAAAATGTTCCGTGGACAACGGAGGAGGGGATTCGGGCTCAGGTATGGACAAGGTATCGCCTGGACATCTTCTAAATTAAAAATTGTTGGTGGTTTTTTGGTTTGTTTTTCTGTTGAGCCTAGCACGCCCCTTTTCCTGGTCAGTATTTGGCTCAATGAAATATGGTTGGGAGCAGTCTTTTTTCTCATTGGCTGAATAGCTAGAACTATTTAAAATGGCCTGATTTCTCTATCCCAAAGAAGATTTTTAAAAGGGGAAAGGACCTTATGTACAAAAAACTACTTATGGCAGCTCTACTCTAGGGGCAAAGACTTAGAAACTGAGGGGATGTCTTCCATATGGGGAATGGCTGGACAAACTATGGTGTATGATCATGCTCTTGTGCTATAAGATATGATGAGCAGGATGCTCTCAGAAAAACCTTGCATTTAGTTTTCTTTCTCAGTTTTTTCCCTTCTTGATCCAATTTTTTCTTATGCAGCAAGATAACTAAATAACTATGTATACATATGTTAGATTTAACATATACTTTAACATATTTAACATGTATTAGACTAACTGCCATCTGGGGTGGGGTGGGGAGGAAGGAGGGGAAAATTTGGAACAGAATATTTTACAAGGATCAATGTTGAAAAATTACCCATGCATATATCTTGTAAATAAAAAAGCTTTAATAAGAATATAAAAAAGATAAACCTGGGAAGACTTCCATAGCTGATACAAAATGAAATGTACTGTGGACAAAGTCACAGCAGTGTTATAAGATGATCAGCTATGAATGACTTAGCTATTCTCAGCAATACAATGAACCAACTCTGAAGGACTCATGATGAAAAATGCTCTCCATCCCCAGAGAAAGAACTGATGGTGTCTGAATACAGATTGAAGCAGATTTCCTTTTTTTTTTTTTAAACTTTCTTTACTTTTCTGAAGGTTTTTTGTTTTGTTTTTGGTCTGTTTTCTTTCACAATGTGAATATTATAGACATGTTTTGCACAACTACATATGTATAACTTATTATTAAATTCCTTGCCTTCTCCATGGGGGATGGGGGGTGAGAAGGAAGGAAAGGGGGGAATTTGGAACTCAAAGTTGTAAAAACAAATGCTAAAAAAAATTGGGTTTTTTATTTTTAATTTTTTGCTTTTTGCTGAGGCAAATGGAGTTAAGGGACTTTCCCGGAGTCACACAGCTAGGAAGTGTTACGTGTCTGAGACGGATTTGAACTCAGGTCCTCCTGATTTCAGGGCTGGTTAAAAATTGTTTTTACATGTAACTGAAGAAAAATAAAATACCAAATAAGTAAAGATAAATAAATGAATAAAGCTATCTGCTTGAATAGTCTTTTGTTTTTTTCTATATCCTATCTAAGGTTGAGGGGATACTTCACTCCCTCAAGTAACATCATACAGTAAGAAGGATAGAGGTAAGAGAACCACCCCTTCTTTCATCCCACAAGCCATATGTTTTTTAGGAACAGGATTGAGACCTGGGCCTTTTTAATTTGCCCCTTTCAGTTCAGGTTTGAGGAATGGAGTCTATGGCCAAAAATTGGGTCAATTGGGGAATCCAAAAATCCAGGCTAGATGTTACAGCCAGCCCAGTGGGGAAGCTGTAAGGGTTCCAGAAGCAAGCCCAGCTGGGCCCTATTCTTGAACCCATCAGACATTGAGCAAACCTGTAAGTTTAATTCCTCCCTCTTCCCAGAGATTGGGGAGTGAGGAATCATGCACTCAGGCTGTTGGCGAGAAATGTTTCTGTGTTTGTTGTTACTAAATCTTTGAAGTAATATACAGTTGGAAAACCTAATCCAAAGTATAACTGTGAAATGGAACTAGGGTGCTGGTCAAAGGGCCCCAAACATGAGGTGAATACATAGATGATGGCTTTCTCTAACAGAGATGATAGACTCTCCAATCCCCTTAGAGTACAAGAGAAGTGGGGGAGGAAAAATATAAGTCATGTTAAAATAAAATAGCAAACATATTAAATATTCTGTATAAGAAGGTATATGCCATATCATATGACCAGAAACTAGACCTTGGTGTTTTTGGTCACAGAAGTCTCTGAACCAAAGAAAAATTTAAAAAGCCTCAGTGCTAGGCAGTCCTGTTCCCTCCCTCAGTAAGAAAATGAAAAAAAAAAAAAGGTGCTAAAAATCAGATCTTTTTTTTTTTTTTTTTTTGTAGAATCAACAAACTTTCATCGACATGTTAACAGCACAAATGTGAGATCCTTTGTAAATGACCAAAAAGTAGACACATCGCTGGAGGGAATGCATTATGTCAATCTTGGCCTTTTGCTATAAATGAAAGCAGAAGAAATAAGGAAATTGCAGCTCTGTGGAATGATGGCTCTTAGATTTTCCTTGGAAAGGCAAAGAAAGGAGTTGGCAGTGTAGGTTTTATCATATGCTCCAAAGCCTCAAGAAATATTATTTCATAAGACATTTGGGCTTCACATATTGCAGTCCTAATGATAAGTATCTGCGAATACACCACCATGAAAATAATTGCAGCTTATGCACCAACATCAGTTGCTAAGGATAAAGTGGTGGAGAAATTCTATAAAGAATTTGATAAAATCTTCCAAATCAAATCAACATACTCTGATACTTGCTAACTTCAATGGAAAGACAGGGGGAGAGAAAGATGAGGGAAAATATACGGTTTGGCAGGAAAAAGGAGAGAGACCCCAAACTTGTGGATGATACAGAAATCTCACACTTGTGTAGCATGAAAACTTACTTTAAAAATAATTAGCTAAACGGGTCAACACTGGATATGGCAAGTACCAAATGCCACCCCAAGGAATGACACCGATGACATTTTAATAGACAAGAAAGACTTAATATGGACGTGGGAGTTATCCTTGGGTCAACTGTCTGTTCAGAGTCAGACTATTGATTCATCAGCGTTCAGATAAGAATTTATAATAAACAAGAATAATCATGAGAAAAGGGTATGAGAGATACAGTGGAGAAGATTTAACCCTGAATTATTTAAACAAGCTAGAACAGGCCTATGTACACCATGGAAAATGGACAACAGAAATGACATCCACAGTGGTTATTCTAAACCACTCCACCATTGGTTGAGAAGTTAAACCAATGAAAATAATTACTTCATGGAGGAGACTGAAAGAGTCCAGAAAGCTAGTAACTATAATAGCTAATAACTATAACTAATACTTACAGAGTGCCTTCTATGTGGCAAGGCACTGCACTAAGCACTTTATCATTATTACCTCACTGGATTCTTGCATGAACCCTGGGATGTAGGTGCTATTATTATTATTCTCATTTTACAGATGAGGAAACTGAGGCAAACAGAAGGTAAGAGACTCGCTCAGAATCACAGAGTTCTTGCCAAATGGAGAAAAATGTCCAAAGGCAATATTTGGTTAGAATATGAATTCAATTTAAAAATCTTAGCAAAAAAAAATGTTTTTTTTTTAATGTTGATGGATGATCGTAAGTATTATTTTCTCCTAAAACAGAGAAAAGCTTTGGAAGGTAAAATCAGTTTACAGAAAGCTTGCTAAAACATTCGATGAATCAAATAGGAACATTTTACATTTTATGGGTCACATACAGCTATGTACATTCAGCTCCCAGACTCTCAGAGACAACATGACATCATTCTGGTTAAACATCTGACCTCACTGCCAGGAAGGCGGGGCATCAAGTCCAATCTCTGACCCGTACTGTTTGTGTGACCCTAGCCAAGTCACTCAGTGTCTGAGAAAATAATCTAAGGATCTAAATGACAAAATCAATGTTGATGTGTCCTGGTAGAAAGGAGCCTCCTGTGCTAATGAGATAAAACACCAGTAATGACAACAGAAATCGAATGGTTTCTGTATCTATATATTTTTGGCATAATTTCCTCCTCCTCCCCCCCCCCTTTTTTTTTTAAGGCCTGGGTAGCTGAAGAAATAGCATCATGGGCTGTATTTACAGACTGAAATTTTGGCCCAATTTAAGGTTGTTGCTTTTAAAACCCTAAATGAATCCTTCAAGAAACATCATCTGGAAGACTTCTACCAAAGCCAGAGGCAGAATGCAGATCACCTCCACATAAAACAGCCTCGTCATAGCTTCCTCAATCTAATTTGTTTTAAATGAAAATGCTTGCAAAATCACGTATAAAATGTCTAATTCGGGGGCAGTAAATCTCCAAGAAATCATTCCCTTGTCCCCTTTTTGCTTTTTCATGTACAATGATGACTGTCATAATTCTGTTTCAGTTTGCCATTTGCCACTTTCAAGGGGGGATTGTTCAGATTTTACCCAGGAAGCACAGGACAAGATCCCCTCTGCTGTTCTCTCTTGGGTAAGCTCAGGAAAATCAAGCTGCTAAATATTTTTTGTGCTGGCAAATGGAGAGAAACCGAGGGAACCAGCACCCATTGGGTTTGCTCGTTACTAAATAAATCCCCAAATGTGAGGAAAGGTTACAGGAGACTGGGCAGATCTCTCTTGGAGAAGAAAGGAATGGAAGATAACTTAATAACAGCTTCCAAGGATGGAGAGGGTAATTACGAAGAAGAAGGTGACCAGCTGTTCTCCATCCCAAGAGAACTCCCTTTCTCCCACCCTCAGAAGAATTCCAAAAGAGACCGCCACACCTTTCCTTCCTCTGTTTTTTTTTTTTTCTCTCTGAGGAAGGAAAAGAAATGGGGGGAAAAGATTTCTGGAAGTATCCTTCTTTAAGACAAGCTATCCTATCTGTTGGCTATGTCCATGTCATAGAAGAAGCATTTGAAGAAACTGGAAATGGTTGGCAAGAGGAAGAGAAGACTTACAGAGGATCATGGGATGAACAACACGGTGGAGTAAATCTTCTCTATTATACTGCTCCAATCCGGCAATCTTGAAAGCAAGAAAATATTTGCTAAACTAGAATAGCTAAAGCTAAATTCACAAGAAAATAGGCATAATATACAACAATCTCCAAGCCCAAGCAGTGCAACCAATATGGAGGACAGCCAATGAATTGTCATATGAGAAGAACAGCGAGATGGCCAGTGAAGCAGAGTAAGGAATGAGGAGGAAGAAGATCACAAAGACAGGGAGGGACCAGATTCTGAAGTCCTACGAATAGGGATGCTGAGGTAATAAGGAACTGTTGGAGTTTATTGAATATGGAGGATAACATGGATGACTAGACACCCCATCTCCTTTCTGAAGCTCCCTCTCATTAGGGCCATGCAACTGAAGGCTTTTGGGGATGGCCAGCCTTTTGGATCTGGGCACAAAGGGAAAGGGGAACTCGGCAGGGTCTGATGGCACTTTAGAAGGAATCCCAAGGCTGAATGACATTGCCGGGGTGCCAGAGAAAAAGGGGTTGCCAATTTACATTGTAGCAAAGCTTTCTTCTCTCATCCTGTCAGCGTGGTTGTCGCTTTTAAAAATACTAGTGGATAAATGAGAGTCACATAACACACACAACTTTGGGCTTAGACAGATCTATCTGCCACTTATCACTGGAGGTCGCCCTCCCCATCCAGCTTCTCCTTACAGGGAGGAAATACTAGGACGGAACAGGTGCCTGCCTTGAAAACACGGAACGGAGCCAAATCCTGCGTAAAAGCTGCAGAGTTGGGGTGGGGTGGGGTGGAGAGATGGCCTGGGGGAAAAGGCCTCGGGGGCATAGTCAGTGACACAAAAGCTAGGAATCTGCAGGAGAATACCGGTTAAATGGTTAAGAAAGGCATAAATATTACAATAAATATTGGGGCGTCCTGGGCCGCAGGGATGCGCCTGTGGGGAAACCTCGCCCACGTTTGCACACAAGGAAGAGGAGGTAGAGGATGAATTAGGAGCTGGTTAGTAGCCCTCCGTGGCCCACACAAGATAACTGCACAAATATGGCATCTTACCTTATAAAGGCCTGATGTGGAAGCCCCCTCAGAAAATGGTCTGGCCTGCGATCTGCTGCTGCCGCACTCTGACTGCGGGATCCGGGACACTGCCCAAGGCCTCTGGCCGCTGGCCGCTGCTGCAGCCCGCTGAGGGCCAGGGAGGAGGTTGCCCGAGGGGGCACCTCAAAGGCAGCAGCGAGACCTCAGCCATCTCCCCGGGAAGGTGGCTCAGTCCAAGCACCGGGACTAGCAGAGCGGAGATCACTCAATGACCGGGATGTGAGCCCAGTGGCGCAGGGATCCATCTTCAAGACCAGGGATCCAAGCCTTGTGGTGCAGGGATCTGCCTTCTGGACCAGGGATCCGCCCTGTGGATAGGGGCGGGGTATGCGGTGGCGCAGGGATCCGCCTTCTGGACCCATCCTCTCAAAGAGCGATGCTGCGCGCTTTCCCGATCCCCTCAGCTTTCCTAGGCAGGCCCCTAGACCAGGGTGTTGAACCCACAGCAATGGCGCAGTCTCCTGCAGGGATCCGCCCTCTGGACCCATACCCAAAAAGACAGCTGCGGCTGCGCCACGCCCTCCCAGTCCTCTCAGGTTTCTTGGGCAGCTCCCTCTACCAAAGCTGAACAGTGCGATCACTCTATGACCAGGATGTGAGCTCAGTGGCGATCTCTCTATGACCAGAGTGTGAGCCCAATGGCGATCTCTCTATGACCAGGGTGTGAGCCCAGTGGCGATCTCTCTATGACCAGGATACAAGCCCAGTGGCGCAGTCTCCGCCAGGGACCCGCCTCCGGGCCCATGGCCACCATAGCAACAGCTGTACCCTCTCCCGCTGATCTCAAGTTTCCCAGGCAGGTGGCTCAATCTCAGCAGCCTGGCGAGGGAGCAGCGGGTATCTCTGGGGCCAAGCCGAGAGCCCAGTGGCGCAGTGTCCTCCAGGGATCCGCCCTTCGGACCCGCCCGCGCGGCCAGCCCGCCAGCCCGGGCAGGGCGCAGGAGCCTCCCGGGATCCGCCCTTCGGACCCGTCCGCGCGGCATGTCCTTCCAAAGGTTCCCTGGGCAGGCAGTTTAACTAAAGCCGCAGAACGCCAGCCCGCGGTGCGGCGCGGGAGCCTGCAGGGGTCCGCCTCCAGACCCATTCCCACCAAGGCAGCCGCCGCACCCGCCGGACCGTTTCAGGTTCCTTAGGCAGGTGTCCAAGCAAAGTTTCCTGGAGGGAACCAAGGAGGGGATCACTCTATGACCAAGATATGAGACCAGTGGTGCAATCTCCCGGGATCCACCCTGCAGACCCATCCCCAATGCGGCGGCGGCGGCCGCGCACCCGCCCGATCATCTTCGATTCCGCAGGCCGGTGGCTCCAGACAGATGGGGATTGCGGGGGCCTGGCCATTTTCTTGGCTGTCCTGGGGCGCGCCAGCCTCTCCGGATCCTCCGCTTCCCTTCCTCAGGAGCCCTCTCCACATCTCGCGCGGAGGCAGGTGACTGCGCAGAATTTTCCCAGACGTAGCCAGACCTCTGGAGAAGAGGGCGCGACCCGCACTGACTGCGCATGTGCACTCCATCTCCTGCCGCAGTTCCCCCAGGGGAGGCGGAGGGGCTCCGCCCAAGGAGATGGTCCCCACACAGGGAGACTTCCGCCTGAGGTTGCGCGCCGGCCTCAAGTGTGAAGGGGAGGCTGACCTCTCTCTGATGGAGCATCTTCCATCTTCTGCTGCGCAGGGTGGCCGTGAGGGAAGGTGGCAGGGAGCTGAGCCCACCATGGTGCCCCGCCCCCGTGCCCAGCTTTTCCTTCCCCTCCCGCTGCAGCCGGGAATGAGGAGGGAGACCCTCCTTTGACCCATGGACTGAGCATGCGCAACCATCTCCTGCAGCGCATGTGTGTCCCTCAGAGAGGGCTGCGAGGGGCCGGCTTTGTGTCTTCCACTTGCAGCAGCAGCAGCAGTGCGAGGCAGCTCCCACCCCGCTGCCAGCCTGCGCTCCCACTTGCACTTTGGAGAGCATCCGCTCTGCCGTCTGCGCGCTGCGTGCTCTGGGCAGTTCTCTCCCACCCCGCCCCGTACCTGCTCTTTGCCCACTCTCCACAGGTGCCTCCAAATGTCCCCCTCAGGTGAAAACCTTGCCTGTTTGAGAAAAAAAAATTGGGAACTCTCTACCCCTCCTCTTCACCTCCGGCACTGGGGTGCCCTTGTCACTGTCTCTCCCTCCACCCCAGGCTCATGTGGGGAGATGGCCCAGCTCTCCCTGCGTAAGTGAACAACTTCCAGCCAATCTCCTTCAACGGATTTCTCCCATCCCAGGCAGGTCCTAAGTAAATCACACTCCCTCCAATAAACCTCACTGGTTCCCAAGGTATAATTAGTCAATCAATAAACATTTATTAATTGTCTACTCTACTGTGGGTCAGCTAGATGGTCCGGTGGACAGAGTGTTGGGCTGGAGTCAGCCTCAGACACTTACTAGCTGTGTGACCTTAGTCAAGCCACTTAACCCTGTTTGTCTCAGTTTCCTTATCTGTAAAATGAGCTGGAGAAGGAAATGGCAACCTCTCTGGTATCTTTGTCCCCAAAACCTCAATTAGTATCACAAAGAATTGGACTCAACTAAAAACCACCTGAATGCTGAAATGTGTCCGGCTCTGATAAACTCTGGGAATGCAAAAAGAAGCAAAAGACAGTGCCTCCCTTCAAAGAGCTTACAATCTAACTGGGGAGACAACCGACAGACAAATATATATATAAGAAAATTAGGAGATTCTTAACAGAGGGATTCAGTCTCCAGCATCAAATATAAAATCCTCCCTCTGCCTATTAAAGCCCCACTCCTAATTCTGCAGGCTTCTGATCCCTTCTGACCCTCTGCAGTCCAGCCAACCTGGCGTTCTGGCTGTTTCTTCCACCACATGGTCCTCCTGACTCAGGGAATTTTCCCAGACTCCTCCAAGATCTGGCTTTTCCTCTTTTTATTTCTTGCTGGGCTTCCTCCCTTCTATTTCATCTATCCCATCTATTTTAACCTATATACAAGCAAGAAGCTATAGTTCCACCTTTCCTCAGCAGTCTTTAATCTTAGCGCCTTCCCTCGGAGATTATCTTCTTTTTATCTGGTAGCTATCTTGTTCATACAGGGTTGGCTCCCCCATTAGTAGCATGGCTTCTGAGAGAGAGATTTGTGTTCTGGGCCAAGCCTGACAATAGAGGCGGGATAAAGAGTGAGCTAGGATGGAGTAGCATTTTATATAACCCAAATATCCTGATGTGAGAAGAACCAGGAGTAAGAGAGGGGGAAGGATGAACAACAATGGGCTGAAGATGAATAGGGCATGACCCCGAAATGATGTTGTCATCTGGATGTACTACAGACCATGTGGACCGAAAGAAGAAATGGAGGAGAATTAGAGCATAAGGCTGGCATAGAGTTAGGATATACCAATAAGAAGGAAGATTGATTATCCAGACGTCTACCACAGCAGATTAGGTAGTTATTCTTGATTTACCTTAATGATAATTTAATCCTTCAAAAGATAAAGGAACCAAAGAGAGCTTCAAGTATTCTGGATCACATTCTCACCAATTAGGTGAAAATTCTTACTGAGTAGAGTAGAGAATTGATGGGGGCGTGTATGGCCAATCCATTTTAGGACTTGCAACAGAGAAAAGGGGGAAAGCATGCAATAATCTCACATGTTTAGTAATGTTCCATTAGGTAAGGATAGCTGTCTTTAAAATTTTTTTATCAATATAGATAATTTTTATATTACCTTGATTTAAGAATATCTCAATCCTCTCCTACTCAATCCCTTCTAACAAAAAAGAAAAAAAATCGGATTGAGCAAAACTAGTTCATACATCAAAAGATAATCATAGTATACACAATGCTCTACAGCCACAGTCCCCCATATATTCAAAAGAGAGATGGATTTTTTTTCCATCTCTTCTCCAAGGCTAGGCTGATTCATTATTTTTCTTTTCTTTTGTGTTTTTAGGAAGAGCAGAAAATAGAAAATGCATAGGTAAGATCCTAGACACTAAAAATCTGCCAAGGAAGGAACCCCAGTATTCATGGGATATGCACAAGAATGAAACTCTGAATAGATGAAGAAAAACAATATTAATGAGAAGGAAAAGGCATTTTGTAAAGAAACTAATAGGGGGGCAGCTAGGTGGTTCGGTGGATAGAGCACCAGCCCTCAAGTCAGGAGGACCTGAGTGCAAATCTGCCTCAGACACTGAACACTTCCTAGATGTGTGACACTGGGCAAGTCATTTAACCCCAATTGTCTTAGCAAGAAAAAAAAGAAAGAAAGAAAGAAAAAGAAACTGATGTGAATGAACAGGGAGCTCACCAAGCAAATTTAATTATGAAAGACATATACAAAAGAAAACCAATGATGAATGAAGGGCGAATCTAAAAGCATAACCTGGTTCTTTTTGAATTTCATTAATAGAAATGTGCTATCCATTTCCAGAAAGAGAGCTGGTGAATTCAGTGCAGATTGAGGAGTCTTTTCTTTCCTTTTTTTCCTCCACTCTGCTCTTTCTTTCTGGACATGGCTAAGGCAAGAATTTGTTTTGTATTACGACACCTATTTGTAATGGGCTTTCTTTTCCTTCCCTTCTTATTGGATAGGGAAAGAAGAAGAGGTGGGAAGACAATTCAGAACTGAAAATAAAATAAACATTGAATTTTAAAGAAAAAACTTCATCAGCAGAATTTTTTAAATGACAGAATATCAGAGTTAGAAAAGTCCATCTATGTCAACCTATATACAGGCAAAATCTGTTCATTAACATGTCTAAGAAGTAGTGAGACTATTTTAAAGATACTTCCAGCTAAATGGGAAGAAAAGCCCCATTTCCTATATTTAGAAGAAGATCCCTCTGTCTCTGAGCCTTCAACCTTGTCCTCTGATTGGCCACTTCATCCCAGAACCTCCATTTTGGAGGACGTATCCAAGCCTGTCCCATGCTCACTCTTCACTTCTCCTCTGGCCATTCTCCTAATTCTCCCAACTTCTCTTGCAGACACTTGCTCACCCACCCCTGGTTTTCACTTCCTTCTCATGTATTGTCTCGTGTGATTAGAATGCAGGGCACCAAATCAGAAAGCCTCATCTCATGAGTTCAAATTTGGCCTCAGACTATAACTAGTTGTGTGACCCTGACTGAGTCACTTCAGTTTTTTCACAGTTAGGTGGAGAAGGAAACGGGGAGCCACTCCAGTATCTTCATCAAGCAAATGGGGTCACAGAGGACACGACTGAAAAACAACACAATTAGAATATAAGACAGACAGTCTTTCTTTCTGCTTGTATCTGTCTTCCCAGAATTTACCACAGTGTCTGGCACATGGTAAACATTTAATAAATGCTTGTTGACTGACTACATTTTAAGTGAAGGAAAAATCATTATCTCTCGAGGCAGCCCAATCCACTCTGCTCTTGCTGTAGTTCACATAAAGTTGTCCCTGAAATTAAGCATGAATTTGCCCTTCTGCAAGTTTAAACCAGGGCCTGGAACAGTCGGTTATTAATAAAAGCATGGTGATTAATTTACTATTCCTTGTTCTGTTCTCTGGGGTCAAGAAAAATATGTTTAAGCCTTTGTCCAAATGAGAACCATTTGGATACTTGAAAACAAAATCACAAAGTCCTCAGTCTTATTTCTTCAGTTTCCTTCAACCTATCCTGCCCTCATATACATAGAAGTGGAACCACCTGCTTTGTAGCAGATGACAAAAGGGAAGAGAGCTGGATGGAACTGGCCTCTGGAGAAGCAACACATGGGTGAATATAAGGCCTTAGCACTGTTTTGCTCAGGCCCATGGGAGCCCAAGAACTCTAGGGCTGAGACCAAGTTTAAAGACCATTTCTTTCTTCTTTCAGTTGCAAAGGAAGACGAGAACTGATATCTCCCAAGAGATGAAAGCAATAGCTTCAGAATTAAAAATATAATAGAGGACAGAGGAGCAGCCATCTAACGGTACTGCTATGGGGACTACTGTGGTCACCCATTGTGACCACAAGCGAACCACAGTGGTTCGCAGGCTTGCCAGGGAGATCGAATGCCAAGGGCTCCAGGATGGAGTCTCACAGCTGCCTGGCCACGGAGAAGCCCTGGCCAGTCAGTTCCTCCTCATCTCACTTCCCTTTCACTGGCTCTCTCTGAGCCCTTTCCTATTCTGCTTCTTTTCGACAGATTGTTTGCTTTCGGTATTGACCAAGTAATCTCACAAAGAAACTGCTTTCTCAAAGGTATCATTCTCGATGAATGTGGACTTTTAGGGAGATTAAAAGAAATAGCCAAGGAAGAAGCTGTGTTTTCTCTGGAAAACAGAGAGCAGAGGAAAACCTCTTTCCACATTTCTGGGTTGATCAAATGAGGGCTGAAAATGAACCAAAGAGATTCTCATGATAAGTAACATTGAAACTCTTCAAAAAGCAGGAAAGAGGAAAAAACATGAATCTGGAACTCAAGAGAGCTACACTCCATTTTAAAATGATAGACCTAGAGTTTGGAAGCACTCCAGAGAGGATGTATTCCAAGCCCCTCTTTTTACCGATGAGGAAACTGAGATTTAATTTCTTAAAGAGATTTTGTCTGGGTATTCCCTGCAGCTCGAACACCGGCTGGCACATAGTAGGCCCTTAATAAACGCTTGTTGATTGACTGAATGATGGGTTATCCAAACTCAACCAGAGAGCAAGTTATCAGAGTCAGCTCCAGTCCCCTTTAGCCTTCCATGTTCTCTCCAGATAAGCCCACTAAGATGAAAAACATTAAGAGGGAAACCAGTTGTACCTGACCCAGGTGCTAGAGTTATGGGGGTGGGGGCCAAGGGCAGGGAGCTCGGAGACTCGGGTTTTTGATCGGGATTCACTAAGCATCCTTGTTAGGGAAGGCTTCAACACGAGGGATCAGATAGAACTCTGTGTCTGCAGTGCTTTGACTTCTCAGCACTCTGATAAGGAACTTGAATCTCTAATGAAATTTAATAACCCCCTCCTGGAGAGCACCTGCTCCATCTGTGCTTAAAGTCAGCATTTTTTTTGGCTCCCAGCCTAAGGATAATTGCCGTACATCCAATTAGAAATGCTAACATTATGGTGGGTACTTCTAATTGAAAAATCACAGCGCTGCCCCAAGACTTTGAAGCCGAGATCTCGTGGGCTCCTTTCTACCTCTGGTTCCTCTTGCCCAGTTGCCTCCTGCCTCGTGTTCTCTGGGAGCCTGGCAGGCCCCTCACTAAATGTGGATTGATGACAGCAGCTGGAGGCCACCGTACACCTCTGCTATTCTGAACCGCCCAGGACACAACAGCCCTAATAGGAAACAGGTGGATCCTGGGAACAAAATGTGCTTTTGAATCCTTGGCAGAAGCATTCAGGTACACCTGTGCTTAGCGGTGGTTCAATATGCTAAGCAGAGGGGGATTTGCATATGTAAATGAGCAGTGAAAAGTGACCACTATGCAAATAAGGTACCGGGAAAGAAAGTTTTGTTATTGGCCAAACCCTCGGTTTTTGAACTGTTGCACCATCTGGGTGTGCAATCAAGTTAGAAATTGGAGAAGAATCGGGGCTGGCTTAAAAAAAAACCCAGCACTCAATTACCACATGACTGCTGTGACACTTCCCATGCCAGCAGGGGCATACTGGAGCCCGTTCAGACTGGCTCTAGGGAGCTGGTTGTTAAATTTTCACAGCATTTATACTTTGGAAATCAGCAAATGTTACAAATGAGGGTTTGATTTATCGTTTGTTGATTTCTAGACTTAAGAAAGTGATGAATAAAATATTACAATACAGATTAAACTTTAAATTGCACCATGTTTACTTAAAAAAAAAACTGAGTGTTAAACATTTAATAGCACATCACTAGTTCCACAGGCTCCCCAAACATAATTCTACAGCTTTTTCATTTTATAATATGTAGCTATTCGCTCAGCTAATAAATATTTCCTTGAGCCTTGTACATGAGTAAAGATAGTGAGATTGATTATTTAACTAACCTGACCCTAATTTAAGTGTTAAGATGTTCAGCTAATCCATCAATCATAGACTTTAGGCTAAGTGTGAAAAGTTATTGAAAATCATTTAATTAAGTTAATGACAGCCAGACAGGAAATCTGTTCCAACTGACTGATTTTCATCAAGCCCTGTGAGCTCAGGAGAAAAGCATTGTTCTCTTTAAGACCAGGGTTTTTAGAAATAAGAGGAAATGTTACTTTCCAAAACACCCATGGAGAAGAATGATCTGATTTGGGGGAGGGATATGGAGAAAACTTAGCTTCTTCCTTTAATCTTCTCTCCATCCCTTTGACTATAAGGGGGTCTTTGTGAGCTTCAAAGGGGCCAAAAGATTTTAGACTTTATATTGTTCCATCTGTACTGGGAGCCAGTGACAGATATGGATGTGTATTCCTGCCTCTACCAGCAAAGAAAATATACTGTACTTAAGGGAAATTTCTTGAGCATATGATCAATGGGAGAAAAAGAGTTCCAAAATGAGAAGCAATGAGTGACCCCTTTGCCACATGTGCATTCTAAGTCTGAATCCACTTTCTCCTGAAAAAGGTGAGTGTCAGAGACCTTGAAGGAATGGTTTGTACCAACTCTTCTTCATATATCACCTTAGTGAATACTCTTTTCTGAAAACTAATCAAAGTTTTCTAATTCACTGACAATAGTCGTAGGAAGAAGCACACACAAAATATCATTCCAATCCATCTTTGATCTTTCCAGTTGTAAATCTATGAAATCAAAAGCAAGAAAACAATGTTCGATGGCATTCCACCAATTGAGAAAAATGCCAAATGTTAGGGGGAAAAAAAGGGCAGGGAATGCAGGATGGTCAGGAACTGCTGCTGCTGCCACAAGGGAGTTTTGCCCTGTCTAAGCCAATTCTAGGACCTTGGATCCATGGGGACCTCTAACTTGAATATTTAGGATAAGGAATAGTGTTGCTAAATGCTGGGAGTACAAAAAGAGAGCAAAGGCAGTTCCTCCCCTCAAGGAGCTTAGTCTGAAGAGGGAGACAAAATGGAAAACAAATCTATACAAAGCAAGCTCTGTAGAGGACAAATAGTGATCAGAGGGAAGGTATTGGGATAAAGGGGGACTATGGAAGACTTCCTGTAGGAGGTGGGATTTTAGTTGGGACCTAGTGAAATTCAGAGAGGTTGGTAGACAGAATGGAGGGAAGAGAGTGTTGCAGTATAGCAGGAGAGGATGCCAAAATCCTATATAGCATTGGTCTTGTTCAAGGAACTATCCGGAGGTCAGTGTCCCCACCATGCTGGGGAGCCAGGTTGAAGAAGCATTTGGGAATGTTAAGACAATTCAGGGAGCTATCTTTTGAACCAAGAAAGGCTAAAATAAAACCAAGTTGCAAATAAATATCGAGGATGGGAATTCTCATAGAGTCCATCAAGAACCAGAATAAGCTAATATAATCCTACTTCCCTCAAAGTCTGGAATATTGTGTTGAGCATGACTGCTTGCTGCATATACAGAGGAAGTTCTGGCTTCTGAATGGCTCAGAGACATCTCAGCTTATGCATAAGTGAAGAAAGGACTGTCTTTGGATTGAGAAAGATGGCAAAAGAGTATATTTTTCATTGATGGATAGATCTTTTTAGCTTATAGTTATGTGGGGAAACAGACTCTAATCTTGTCCTTTGCCTTCTGGCATTGCAAGCCTCAAGAGTGCCCCAGCAGACCTCTCGCCCCACTTCCTCCTCCATTTGATTGTTTTGGGGAGCTGACTTCTTACTTTGCTTATGGAAGCCTCATCTACTCCAATGTATTATTTCACCCACTGAAATCTATGATTTCCCCCATTTCTGTTTCCTGTTTATTTTTTTAATTAAAAAAAACTTTTTTAAATATTTAGATCAACATTCATGCAACCAGCATTAGGTAGGAGAAGTCTAAATTGGTAAGAAAAAACTAGCTATTGTCTTTCCCAGGGATTGATTGGGGAATGTATTTTTTTATTCTGAATCCCTAGGCTAGATGCGTTTGATATGTGGTAGGAGATATAATTTAGGTGGCTAGCCCTCTGGGAGACAAGAAAATGAAGGAAAGAGATCACCCGGCCATGGATTCTGCCTGTTTCTCTCCCGAGTGGCTGCTGGTGGTATTAGCGCAGCCCTTCCTTTGTGTCCAGAGCTAGAAACGACAGATTTCCTTGGATGTTAGACCAGATTCCAGGCCAAATAGCGAAACATTTCACGGGTAAACATGTAGGCCAGCCATTTCTAAATTACCCAGCACAATCATATATATATATTGCACATAATGATGGCATCTGAAAGCTGATGCTTGGCTTTGTAGTTGAGAAACTATGGCACCCCACCACAACCTGAAGTATGTCATTACTGTTCCATAGAACAGAATCAGAGGAGGCAGGAATAAGAGCCCACATAATCACAAATCTCTTTTGGAGGAAGGTAGAATCAGGTCTATTATTAGCCCTTTTAGCCCCTGAGTATGGCCAAGACAAAAACCCAATGACACTGCCGATTCACCGTAGATAACAGAATCCTAAACAAAACCGTGGATAAAATCTAGGGCATCTAACGAACACTGTCGACCTCCCTCAGACAATTAATAGTGACCTTAGTGAAACATTCGGAATTAGCACTCTGGCCAGTATGCTTTTCTCCCTCCTGTTAGGGAAGCAGATCTGTATCAGCTTGTCTTTTCACAAGAAGGCCACCAATATACCTTTCGACAGCTCCCTCGGTGTTATATAAATAGACCGGTTATTGAACATAGAATATTCAGGTACAGCATAGATGGCTTATCTCTGCACAAAAGGTTTTATTTGGCTCGCTATGTAGATGGTGTTCTGATTAGAGAAAACAACATGAATATAGCCTTAGATGCAGGGCAATGGTTAATCATTCGCTCGAAATCCCAGGGATGGGCAACCTGGGATGATAAAATCTAGAGGCCCCTGATGGCTGTCTCCTTCCTAGGGATAATCTGGGCCTTGTGTGAGCCAGTTAAAAAGAAAATCCTGAACTTCAGCTGGGCTTCTATGGAGGTATGGCAGCCATTGATTGGACTGGGTCCCACAAATATCACCGTTACTGGTCCCAATATAGCAAGTCACTAAGATAAGTATTCAAAGGGGCCAAAAGTCACCGTCCAAACATCACTTCCCTTTGTGCCTGCCAGACAGGAGATGACAAAAAAATGAGATAATGCTGCTTGGTCTCTTTAGACCTATGCCGGGTTCATTTGGACACAGATAATCCTAAATTTCAAGTCGGTTATTGGTGTAAGAAATAGTCTGTGGGTGCTGCCAAATGTGCCCTTTGGGGAGGTGATCATTCACTACTTTTTTGGCTGAAGGGGGAAGGCAGACATCTTTAACTCTCTCTCTAGGCTCTTCCAATATTTATTGAACACTCCTCCCAAATGACTGAACTCTCCACAGCAGTCCCCTGTGCTGCCCCAAATAACTGGCGTGTAAATTTAACAACCGAGTAAACATGAACTAACCTGTCTCATAAAGGAAATGCCCCAAATCACTCAAAAAAGGAGAGGTAATAATAATAACGGGGAAATCACTAAGAGTCTATAGAAATATATCTATGAGAAACACTGTTTTGAAAGTATAAGCTATATGATCCTGGAGATGACTAGGATCAGACCCCGACAGTCCAGTGGGTGCCCGAGATCAGACCCCTGGGAAGAGAGAGCTTGAATCGGTGTGCTGATGCAAGAGCAGGAAAACCTACGCACCCCTGGTTAGAAGGCACATGTCTAAAAACGGTATACCAGAAGCTCTATGAACTCCGAGGAGAGCTGGTGCAGAAAGGAAATGGCAGATTAACTTTATCGATCTCATATTATTAAGGGAAAAATCTATTTAATCAGTCTTGGAACATGATTGCAAGTCAGTAAAGCTTTTGCCTGTGAGAATGCTGATGTCAAATCCAAGGTTAAGGGATTAGAACATACAATCTGATAATTTCATGGTTGCCCAGTTATACTTAGTGTGGCTGGGGCACAGACTTCTCCAGTGATCCCACAGAAGCATGGGCCAGAGACCAAGGCAGCCTCTGGGACTTCCATTCCCTTCCAAATCACTTTGATGGCCCATTGGATTCCCTACTGGCCAAGGAACGAGGGAGAGGGATTCTTATCATGGGCGGGCACGCTGACAACATGCTAGAACAATTAACAGAGAGACCAAGAAACAAAAATCATCCCTTTGCTTCTTGGCTGGGAAATACCACTTACCTCTCCCATTGTAATATTGTCATAATAGGGTCCTTTGACATTTATGAATCTTAGCAAGAAGGGACTTCTAAGTTTTCCTCAGGACCCTCTGATGGAGGGCCTCCTGACTTGGCCCTTCTCCATCCTTGGGTCTTTGGGAGACTAGAACAGTTCTCTCACATTGGGGCCAGTACCATATCCTCGGAACATTAAACATGGCGGGCATTTCAGAAGGGCCCGGTGATTCTCTTGCAGCTCAGACAACCAGAGGCAAGCTGAATTTTGCTTCTTCTTTTTCAGGGCTTCCCACCTGGGGCCCAGAGGAAGCTAAGACTTAGAAGGGATGAATGGGGGCTCATGAAACGTCAGCCAGTGCAGCACATTTGGCCCTGACCTTTTCCATGTGGGTTCCCTCAGTGGATAACTTCCTCATTCTCCTTCCTGATGGCTACCGGGATGCTTCTGAGTATTCTTCCCATAGTTTTGGTTTTGCTGCTGTTATTATTATCTACCCTTCTATGGATTAGGTTCCACTGGTGCCAGCAAGTCACTGAGCAGGTCTGCCTCTGTTCCTTTCCTGCCCCTAAGTCTGTGATCTTGTGATTGGCGAGGAGAAATGAAATAAGGGAAGTTTAACAGGAGATGAGCCCCAGATCAAACCTGAACAGGGGAAAAGAAAAGAATAGAGAGGGACTTCCAGGACTTCTGGGCTCCAAGGCTGGTTGCCCAGCCAGGTCTGTTGGAAGGTTCATAGGTGACATTTTATACAAAAAAGCTTTCCAAAATTCAAACAACTCTATAAATGTCTTCTCATTTAAAACCTGATCATTTTAATTGAATAAATATGTACACATATATTGTATTTAACATATTTTTGCCATGTTTAATATATATTGGCTTACCTTGCTATTTAAGGGAGGGAGTGGGAAGAAGGAGGGGAATTGGAATACAAGGTTTTACAAGGGTAAACGTTGAAAAATTTTCCATGCATATCTTTTGAAAATTAAAAAGCTTTAATAAAAATAAAATATGATCATTGTAGCTACAAGCCCTAGGAACCAAAAGGTCCAATGCAGTTATGACTAGCAACGCAGGCTGCAGGGCACTGTTGTATCATCTGAGGGGATATAGGTTGGATTTCCTTTCTGCTTTTTCAATTCTCTCTTCTTTAACCTAAATCCACTTGCCCTTTAAATAACCTCATTCCAGCAAGCATTGCAAATAGTTTCCCAATAAAGAAAATAATCAGAACCGGCATTGAAAGTTTTCAAAACTTTAGTTATATTTTCCCACTTAATTCTCACAATAACCCTCTGACATGAATGTTATGTGTTTTACTTTCATTTTACAGATGAGGAAACTGAGGCTTACAGAAAATAATTGATTTCACCAAAGTAATCATTTGCTTCCCCTCTTCTGGAGGAATCAAAATATCCCCTGGAAAAGGGTAAATGGAGGAGAATATAAATATCTATTCCCACCTCCCTGGGAGCTGTACCCTATAAGAATACTTATAATGTACATGGGCAACAAAACCTTTTATGCATGTTGAGTTTAAAATCTGTTCAAGATGTGCAGTGTGAGATGGTTAATAGGCAGTTTAGGAGGAGATTAGGGCTAGATAAATGGATCTCAAAATCATCAGTATAGGGATGATAGTTGAATTAATGGGAGCTGATGAGATTATCAGTGGAATAGTTTAGACAGAGAAAAGAAGAGGATTATGGGCAGAGTTCTGGAGGGTACTCGCCTTTAGGGGGAAGACCCAGAGGCAAATCCAGCAATGCAGATCGAAAGGCAGGAGTCAAACGACCCACAAACGAGTGGGAGAGAACCATGAAAGAGCAATCTCATAGAAATCATGTCAAAGGGAAGAAGGTGATCAAGAGTGATCAGAGAGGTTAGGAAGGAGGAGAAGTGGCAAAAAAAAAAAAAAGCCATTAGATTTGGCAATTAAGAAATCATTAGTAACTTTGGAGAGAATTATTGTAGTTGAAGGATGAAATTCAGAGCCAGACTATGGAGAGCTTAGAAGAAAGTGCTAGATGACCTTCTCAAAGAGTTTAATTACAAAGGAAGGAGATAAAAAAAAAAATGACAACCAGGTTTGGAGGACAGGCAGAAACAGAAAGGTGTGTTTGCAGGTAGTAGGGAAGCAGCAAGTTGACAAAGAGAGGAGGTAGAGTCAATATGGCAGAGTAAGGAAGGACACCCCTGAGCACTCCAAACCACTTGAAGAAATGTCTCCAAATGAATTCTGTGGAAGAACTAATATAATTCACAGAAGGTGAAAAGACTGAATAACTGCTCAGATTAGAGGAGACATTTTGCTGGTGCTAAGTATAGGAGACTTTTGCATTGCCCAAATAGGATCTGTGTTACAAGTATAGGTTGCAATAATGGGGTGAAAAGAAGCACTAGCCCACTAGAGCAGGGAGCCAAAGGGGAGTAAAAATTCTTGTCACAGGTCCAAGGCAGGAAAGAGTGCTTATGGTTGCTCACAGACCAGAGCCCAGGACAAGTAGCACTGACCACACCTATTCTTATATCATATTACCTTGAAAGAACTGAAAACTTGCTGGTCCCCAAAATTAGTTCTGAAAACAGTATCATGAAAAATATGAATCTTGGGACAGTGTCCCTTCCAGTCCAGGAGCAGAATCCAACTTTAACATGGAGTTAAAAGTCAAGAAAGAGACTGGGGAAATGAGCAACCTTTCCCCCACAAATAAACAACAACAACAAAAAGGGAACTTGATCTAATGGTGACATGGAAGATCAAATCAGAAACTCAAAAGAAAACAAGAACATCAGAACAGTTCCATGTGAAGTCTCAAAGAAAAAGGTGAATTGATGTCAGCCCCCAAAACAACTAGAAGAGCTCAAAAAGAATTAAAAAAAAAAATAAAAGGTAGAACAAAAAATCAGGAATGAAAATTAGAGTAATGCAAAAGAATCATGAAAAAAGTGAACAAGTTGGTAAAATGGACAAAGATATACAAAAATTCATTGAAGGAAACAATTCCTTAAAAAGTAAAATAGGCCAAAAGGAAAATAAAGTTTAACAGCTTACTGAAGAATATAATTCCATAAAAATTAGCATTGAGCAAATAAAAATTTATTGCTCTGTGAAATATTCAGAAACAATAAAACAAATTCAAAAGTTGAAAAAAACAGAAGAAAATATGAAATATTTCACTAGAAAAACAATTGACCTGGAAAATAGATTGAGGAGAGAAAATGTAAGTATTATTGGACTACCTGAATCCTATGATCAAAAATAAAATCTAGACATTGAAATTATCAAGGAAAAATACCTTCATATCCTAGAACCAGAGAATAAAATGGAAATTAAATGACTCTACAATCATCTCCCAAAAAGATACTGAAATGAAAATGAAAAGGGATGTAATAGTCAAATTCAAGAGCTCCCAATGGCCAAAGAGAAAATATTGTCAGAAGCCAGAAGGAAACAATTCAAGTATCATAGAGCCAGCCAGAATAATGCAAGATTTAGCAACTTCTACATTAAAGGTCTGAAAGGCTTGGAATATAATATTATTTTCTTTTCCTTTTGCAAGGCAATTGGGATTAAGTAACTTGCCCAAGGTCACATAACTAGTAAGTATCGAGCATCTGAATCCAGATCTGAATTCAGGTCCTCCTGTCTTTAGGGACATCCAGGTGTCCCAGAATATGATATTTCAAAAGATTTAAGATTGCAACCAAGAATCACCTACCGAGGGAAACTGCATATAATTCTTCTAGGGAAAAATGGATAGTTAATAAAGTAGAGAAATTTCAAGGATTCCTCATCAAAAGACCAGAAATAAATAGAAAAAATTATTTTTAAATACAAGACTCCTGGAAGCATAAAAATTGTAAACAAAAGAGAGAAAACATAAGAAATTCAATAAAATTAAACTGTTTACATTCCTACAAAGAAAGAACTTTACCACTATTAGGACAGTTAAAAGGAGATAGAGGGTGCAAGTGTGAATTGACTATGATGGGATATCTAAAAAAACATGAGAAATAGGGATGCACTGGGAGAAGAAGAAAGAGAGTAGTAGAATAGGGTAAGTTATCTCACATAAAAAATGCGAGAAAGAGACAATAGAGTGAAAAAATGGGGGAGAATAGTGAGCAATGCTTGAATCTTATTTTCATTGAAATTAGCTCAAAAAGGGAATAACACACACTAAGTTGGGTATAGAAGTCAATTAATTTTATTGGGAAGCAGAGAGAAGGGAGAGAAATGAAAGGGGATTGATAGAAGGGAGGGAGATTGGAGGAGGCAGTGGTCTGAAGCAAAACACATGTGAGGAGGGACAGGGTGAAAAAGAAGAGAAGAGAGCAAAGAAGGGAGAGAGAGAGAGAGAAAGAGAGAGAGGGAGAGGAAGAGAGAGAAAGGAGGAGAGACAGAGAGAGAAAAGGATAAATAGGAAAAATAGAATGGATGGAAATACTCAGATAGTAATCATAACTGAATATGAATATGAATATGAACTTACTCATAAAATATAAGCAGACAGAAGAGTGGATTAAAAACCACAATCCTACAACATGCTATTCACAAGGAACACATTTAAAGCAGAGAGATGCACAGATTAAATGTAAGCATCTAAAGCAGAGTTTTGTGTGCTTCAAAAGAAAGAGTTGGAAATCATGATTTCAGACAATGCAAAAGCAAAAATAGATCTAATTAAAAGAAATAAGCCAGGAAACAACATCTTGTTAAAAAGTACCAAAGACAGTGAAGTAATACCAGTACCAAACATATATGCACCAAATGATATAGCATTCAGATTTTTAAAGGAGAAATTAAATGAGCTTTAGGAGGAAATAATGGGTTCTTAACTTTCTCCTCTTAGAACTAGATAAACCTAACCAGAAAAATAAACAAGAAAGACTTTAAGGAGATATACAGAATTTTAGAAAAGTTAGCTATAATGGATCTTTGGAGAAAATTGAATAGGAATAGAAAAGGAATATATCTTTTTTTCAATAGTACACAGCACCTTCCAATCTTTATTTATTTATTTTAGCATATATTGGCATATAAAAATCTCACAACAAAATGTAGAAAAGCAGAAATATCAAAATATATTCTTTACAGATCATGATGCAATAAAATTATGTTCAGCAAAGGGCAGTGAAAAGATAGAATAAAAATTAAATGGATTAATAACCTAATCCTAAAAAAAAAAAAATGAGTGGACCAAAGAACAAATTGTAAAACAAATCAATAATTTCACTAACAAGAATGACAACAATAAGATAATGTATCAAAATATGTGTATCAGCCAAAGCAGTATTTAGGGGAAAATGTACATATCTAATTGCTTACATCAATAAAATGGAAAAAGAGCAGATCAATGAATTGTTCATGCAACAACAACAAAAAAAAACTTATAATAAGAACAAATTATATATCGCAATTAAGCACCTAATTGGGAATCCTGAAAATCAAAGGAGAAATTAATAAAGCGGAAAGAAAACAAAACAAAACAAAAACATTGAATAAATAACCCAATAAAATAGACAAACCATTTGTTAATCTGATTTTTTAAAAGATAGAAAGCCACATTACCAATATGGAAAGATGAACTTCCCACAAATGAAGAGAAAATCAATTTTGTAGCTATTTTGCTCAATTACATGTCACTAAATCTGACGATCTAAAAGAAATATTTACAAAAACTTGAATTGCCCATATAAACAAAACAGTTCTACTTAAATAATTCCATTTTTAGAAAAAAAATTCAACAAGCCATCAATGAACTCCCCAAGAAAAAAATTCCCAGGGCTAAATGGATTTCCAAGTGAAGTCTACCAAACATTCAAAGAACAATCATTGCCAATACTATCTAAGCTACTTGGGGAAAAAAGGCAAAGTAGGAGTCTTACCAAATTCTTTTACAATACAAGTGTGATATTAATACTTAAACTAGAAAGAGTTTAATCAGAAAAAATAAAGTGATAGCCCAATTCTTCTAATGCACATTGGTGCAAAAATTGAAATAAAACACTACCAAGGAGATTATAGCAATATATTGTAAGGATCGTACACTCTGACCTGGTAGGAATGCATGGCTGGTTCAGTATTAGGAAAACTATAAGCATAATAAATAGATCTTATCAGTCACAAAACCTACAGAAATCATGATTATCTCAATAGATGCAAAAAAAGCTTTTGGCAAAATACAGCTCTTATTCCTATTAAAAACATTAGAAAACATAGGGATACATGGAGCTTTTTAAAAAATATGATAAGTAGTATCTATCTGAAACTATCAGCAAGCAGGATATTTGTAAAGAGGATAAACTAGGAGCATTCCCAATAAGATCAGGAGAGAAGAAAGATACCTCTTATCACCACTACTATTCAAAACTATACTAGAAATGCTAATTAGTAGTAAGAGAAGAAAAAGAAATGGAAAGAATAGGCAATGAAGAAACAGAACTATTACTTTTTACAGAGGATATAGCATCTTACTTAAAGAATCCTAAAAAAGCATCTAAAAACTAGTTGAAATAATTAACAACTTCAGCAAAGTTGCAGGACATAAAATAAACCCACATAAATCATCAGCATTTCTATGTATTACTAATAAAGTCCACCAGCAAAGATAGAAGAATTCCACTAAAAATGATAAGACAATATAAAATACTTGGGAATCTACCTGCCAAGACAAACTCAGGAACTATATGAACACAATTACAAAGTACTTTTCACACAGATAAAGTCAGATCTAAACAAATGGAAAAATATCAGTTGCCCATGGGTAGACCAAGCAAATATAATAAAAATGACAATTCTATCTGAATTAATTCACTCATTCAGTGCCATATCAATCAAATTATTACAAATTATTTCACAGAGCTAGAAAAATGATAAAATTCATCTCTGAGAATTAAAAGCCAAGAATATGAGGGAAATAAGGGAAAAAATATATATAAGAAGATAGCTTAGCAGTATCAGATATTAAACTACACTACAAAATAGTAATAATCAAAATAAACTGGTACTGGTGAAGAAATGGAGTTGTGGATCAATGGAATAGATTAGTTACACAATAGCCAGCAAATGATCACAGTAAATGATACAGCAAATTCTGGTTTTTGATAAACTCAAAGATTCAAGCTTTTGGGATAAGTGTTCACTATTTGACAAAAACTGCAGGGAAAATTGAAAAGCAGTTTAGCAGAAGGTAACTATAGACCCACATCTCACACCATATTCTAAGATAAGGTTAAAATGGATACATGATTTAGACATAAAAGATAATTCCATAAGCAAATTAGGAGAGCATGGAATAGTTTATCTGTCAGATCTGTGGATAAGGGAAGGATTTATAACCAAAGAAGGAGAGAGCAACACAAAATATAAAATGGATAATTTTGATTATATTAAGTTAAAAAGGGTTTGCACACATAAACCACTTGCGGTCAAGATTAAAAGGAAAACAGAAAGCTGCAAAAAATATTACAGCCAGTGTTTCTGATAAAGGCCTCATTTCTCAAATGGATAGAGAATTGAGTCAATTTATAAAAATTCAAGTCATTCTCCAGTCGATAAATGGTGAAAGGATATGAACAGGCAGTAGTTTTCAAACAAAGAAATCCAAGCTATCTATAGGTGTGAAAAAAATGCTTTACATCATTATTGATCAGACAAGCACAAATTAAAACAACTCTAAGGTATCTCCTTACACCTATCAATTTGGTTATGACCAAAAAAGGGAAAATGTTGAATTCAGAGGTGATGTAGAAAAAAATGAGATACTAATGCACTCTTGGCAGAATGGTAAACTGATCCAACCATTCTGCAGAGCAACTTCAAACTATGTCCAAAGGGTTATAAAACTATGCTTGCCCTTTGATCTGGCAGTACCACTACTAGATCTTGATCCCAAAAATCTTTTTTTTTTTTTTTAAGGAAAAGGATCTATTTGTACAAAATTATTTATAACAACTCTTTTTTTTTTGTGGTGGCAAAGTATTGGAAATTGAGGGGAAGCCCATCAATTGAGAAATGGTTGAACAAGTTGTGGTATATGATTGTAATGGAATACTAATGCTATAAGAAATGATGAATAGGGAAACTACATTATATTAATCAATATTGTTTTAAACTACTTAAAATAACTAGATAGTGTATGTTTGGAATATTGCTATGGTATAGGAAATGATGAATTGGTGAATTTAGAAAAATATAGAAAGACTTGGACTTTTGAAGGATGATGTTATCCACTTTTAGAGAAACAGGATAAACAAGCATAATACAGCCTCATTTAGACACATATGAATATATATATGCATATATGTATATGATTATAGATGTCTATGCATGTGTATGTGTATATGTGTGTATGCTTAATTGGGGGAGATGGTGGAAGAGGAAAGGAAAAAAGAATAAAGTAAAATGTGTACAACAGAGAAAAGAGAAAATCTACAAGGAAGCCAACCGGATGGATAGCTCTGAGTACAATATGTACTCTTTATTATATAGGCTTTCTTGAAATGGAAATTTGTTGTTTTATATTGAAAATCCTTTCATATTCTGCTGTGAACATGGCAATGTTGTTTTCTTTTCTATGTTGTATATGAATTTTCAACAAATAAATAAATAAATAATTGATGAGCAGGATGCTTCAGAAAAACCTGAAAAGACACATAAAGTATTGCAAAATGAAGTGGGCAGAACCAGGAGCATACTGTATACAGTAACAACGAGATTATGTGATGATCAACTATGATGGACTTAGCCATTTTCAACAAGAAGACAATCCCAATAGACTTGTGATGGAAAGTATCATCTCTGCATCTGGAGAGAAAAGCATGGTGACTGAATATGGATCAGAGCAGTAGTATTTTCATTGTTTTTTCTTCCTCAATTGTTTTTTTCTGTTTGGTCTGATTTTTCTTGTACAAATATGGAAATAAGTATAAAAGAATTGTACTTATTTAACCTATATCAGATTGCTTGCTGAATTGGAGAGAGGGAAGATGAGAGTAGGAGAGAAAAAAAAAATTGGAACATAGAGTCTTACAGAGATGAATGTTAAAATTATCTCTACATGTATTTGGAAAATAAAATACTATTGGAAATTAATTAATTGAATAAATAAACAAAAAAATGTACTATGATCAGCTGTCAATGACGTAGCTATTCTCAGCAATAGAATGATCCAAGATAATTCTAAAGGACTCATGATGAAAACTGCTATCCACCTCAGAGAAAGAACTGATGAAATCTGAATGCAGATCAAAGCATATTTGTTTTTCATTTTTTTGTTTGAGTTTTGTTTCACAGCATCACTAATATGGAAATATGTTTTGCATGATTGCACAACTATAACCTTCTTACCAACTGAGAGAGGGGAGAGGAAGGATAGAATGAAAGAGAAAGAATTTGGGACCTAATTGGAAAAAAAATGTTAAAATTTGGTTTTATGTGCAAGTGGAGAAAATATTATTAAGATTAAAAAATGTAAAAAAAGAGAGTGAAAATGATGGATGGAGGAATCTTCTGGAGAGGATAGGATAGAATGGGATCACTTGTATGTGTAGAGGAATTTGCCTTTGTAAAGAGAAGGCTTTTTTCTTTATGTGTAGTGAAGGAAGAAATAATAGCAAATAATAGGTAATAGGAAGAAAAGAAAGAAATTCCCATTAAGTTTTGCTGGAGCCATTGTGCTAAGGAAGAGTATAGTGAGTTTGGGAGAGATGGTCTAAGAAAGAAGAGAAGGATCAAGGGGTTGGAGGTTACAGTGAGGAAGAAGAGCAGGGTTTGGGGTGGCAAGGCATCAGGAGAGAGAAAATGTCAATAATAAGAGATAAGATAATTTCAGAGTTCATAAACATGGAGATGATACAGATAAGATCAAAGGCATAATCATCTCCAGTGTAATTGAGGTGAGTTGAAAGAACAGATCATGGAAAATGAATTAATTGATGAACTGACCAATTATGATATTTGAGGGAATATGTTGACATCTTCTAGTGGGAGGGAGGGAATTGAATCAGGAACTGAACTATGGAAAGAAGGGGAATGTCTTTAGACAACATTTTTGAATGTGTGTTGAGGGGGAGAGGGTTAGGTGGGGATTGAGTGAACCTCAAAGGAGAGAGGTTATTGAGTGAAGGTTTTAAGAGGGAGAACCTAGACGTGACAATGGGGACCAAAGAATATTCCAACTCTCTTGATCACCGAATTAGAGGGCATGAATGAAAATGCAGCCAGTCCTTCTAACTCTAACTCAACAACTTCTAACTCAGCTAGAGTCTATATCACTGGTAGGAAGACAATTTTCAGTGACAGCCATCAGATGAATGGTTTGGGAAAAAAAGGATTAAGATTAAAACAAATTTACTGCCTATGGAGCAGGCATCCCAGAGGGCACAACAGACCATGAGAAGCTTTAGAGTGAGTCATTGGAAGGTGGAAGCTATTGGGTTGAAGAGAATGGGAATAAGGGATGAAGCTGTAGGGGACAGAGAATAGGTTTCAATAAAGATAGTTGGTTGTTCAGAATCCCTAGGATGGATATTATATGACAAAGGAGCATTTTGTTAATCATTAAGGAAAAATTTGGGTTTTTTTCATGCTCCATAAGGGAACAGCTTCAGAGTAGAATCCTCTCTGATTCTAAAGGCAGTTCAGGAGGAAGCAAAAAGAATAGTGTGATTCCCTTTCCCTTAAACCATTTTCCTTTTCCCTTCAGTAATATTTTTTCCCAATTATATGTAAAGATAGTTTTCAACATTCATTTTTATAAGATTTTGGGCTCCAAATTTTTCTCCTTCCCTCCTTCCCATCCCCTTTCCCAAGGTAGCAAGTAATCTGATATACAATTGTTTTAAACATATTTTGATATGTCATATTGTAAAAGAAGAAACAGAAAAACCAAGAGAAAGGGAAAAAAAAGAGTGAAAATAATATGCTTCAATTTTCATTCAGTTTCCATAATTCTTTCTTTTTCGGGATGTGGAATATCATTTTCCATCATGAATCTCTTAGAATTGTCTTGAATTATTGCATTGCTGAGAAGAACTAGGTCATTCATAGTTCTTCTGTTGCTGCTATTTTATACAATGCTTTCCCTTCACTCAGCATCAGTTCATATAAGACTTGTCAGATATTTTTGAAATCCACTTGTTCATTACTCATAGCACAACAGGGTTTCATTGCAAGCACATGTCACAACTTTTTCAGCCATTCCCAGTTTGATGGGTATTCCCTCAATTTCCAATTTATTGCTACTACAACAAGGGCTGTTATAAGCATTTTTGCACACATGGACCCTTTACCCTCTTTTACGATCTCTTTGACATATAGATCCAATAGCCACATTGCTGGATCAAAAGGTAAGCACAGTTTTATCACCCTTAGGTATAGTTCTCCAGAATAGTTGATTCAATTCACAAATCCATCAATAATGCATTAGCGTTCAAATTTTCCCACATTACCAAAATTTATCATTTTCCTTTTCTGTCATATTAACCAATCTGATAAGTGTGAGATGGTACCTCAGATTTGTTTTAATTTGCATTTTTCTAATCAATAATTATTTAGAGCATTTTTTCATATGATTAAAGTTTTAATTTCTTCATCTGAAAACTGCTCATTCATATCTTTTGATCATTTATCAATTGGGGAATGATTTATATTCTTATAAATTAGACTCAGTTCTATATATATTTGAAAAATGAGATCTTTACAGTCCTGTTTGTAGTGGCTAGAAACTGGAAATTGAATGGATGCCCATCAATTGGAGAATGGTTGGGTAAATTGTGGTATATGAATGTTATGGAATATTATTGTTCTGTAAGAAATGACCAGCAGGATGAATACAGAGAGGCTTGGAGAGACTTACATGAACTGATGCTGAGTGAAATGAGCAGAACCAGGAGATCATTATATACTTCCACAATGATACTGTATGAAGATATATTTTGATGGAGATGGATTTCTTTGACAAAGAGAGCTAACTCAGTTTCAATTGATCAATGATGGACAGAAGCAGCTACACCCAAAGAAAGAACACTGGGAAATGAATGTAAACTGTTTGCATTATTGTTTTTCTTTCCAGGTTATTTCTCCTTCTGAATCCAATTCTCCCTGTGCAACAAGAGAACTGCATACCTATATTGTATCTAGGATATACTGCAACATATTTAACATATATAGGACTGTTTGCCATTTAGGGGAGGGGAAATATCGGAACAGAAGTGAGTGCAAGGGATAATGTTGTAAAAAATTACCCTGGCATGGGTTCTGTCAATAAAAAGTTATTATAAAATAAAAATAATAAAAAGAAAGAAAAATGAGACCTTTATTAGAAACACTCATAAAAATTGTTTCCCAGTTTTCTGCTTTCTTTCTAATCTCAGTTGCATTGGTTTTGTTTGTGCAACCCCTTTTTAATTTATATAATCGAAATTATCCATTTTATATTTTACAATGTTCTATGTCTCTTTTTTGATCATATATTCTCCCTCTTTCCACAGATCTGACAAACAAACTCTTCCTTGTTCTCAAAATTTGCTTATGTTATCACCATTTATGTCTAAATCACATACCCATTCCCTTAGATAATTTTCTGTCTCAATTCATGGCCTTGGCTATAGTTTCCTGGTGTCCTGACATATTAAGTGCTTCATAATTGCAGATTCTGACTTCAATTTATTTCTCCCTCCTTGCATTATTACCAGTTGGGAGTTCTACTGTTTTGGCAGTGACTGGCCCAGGTGAGACATTGGAAATCTCGCTGGTCTCAGATCTTTTACAAAGCCCTTGAAATCTTCATTATATGAAGGATGGATGGATAGAAGGAAGGAAGGAAGGAAAGAAGGAAGGAAGGAAGGAAGGAAGGAAGGAAGGAAGGAAGGAAGGAAGGAAGAAGGAAAAAAGGAAGGAAGAAAGGAAGGAAGGAAGGAAGGAAAGAAGAAAGGAAGGAAGAAAAGAAGCCCAATGCTGAGGGTTGGAGATGCACATAGAAAAGCATGACAGTCCCTATTGTTAGAGAACTCACATTTAAAAAAAAATTCTGTATTAATTTAATCATACAAATGTTCATTTATCATGCAACAAAAAGCCTCTTTACCATCTCCTCCCAGGCACTATAAAGCCCCACAACATCTTCTAATTCTCTCTCTTTCTCTGTCTCTCTGTCTCTGTCTGTCTGTCTGTCTGACTGTGTGTTTGTGTTTCTCTTCCTCTCTGTGTGTGTTTCTGCTTGTCTCTGTCTCAATCTCTTTGTCTCTTTTTGTCTTTGTCTTTCTCCTCTCTTTCTGACTCTCTGTTTCTCTCCCTGTCTCTCTTTCTGTCTGTCTCTGTCTGTGTATGTCTCTCTCACCACATGCATCACCACTCTAACAAGAGGAGCTGCCACCCCACTCTAATGATCAGAGAGCAGGAAATAAGGGGAGGGGGGAATCACACATTTCCAAATGGGCCCAGCCCCCTTCCAGGTGCTAGGGCACAGACCACAGACCTGGAAGTTCTGTCTGGATCACCTTCCATTCCTAGTCACCCTTAGGCCATCTCACTGGGTTTGGGCAGATTTGTTTCCCAGGCTGGAAGCATCTCTCCCAGAAGGAAGCACAGAGTTACTTTAGAAAAATGCCCCAAACAACTCTTCCTCCTTCCTCCCAGGAGCACCCCAACTGCTCTGACCTGCAGCCCCCCAGCGGCCTAAGCAAGGCTGACCACTCAACGCCACAGGGAAGCTACTTACCAGTTTGCAGACCAAAGAGCTAAATCTTTCCCTCTTTACCCCCCTGGGGAAGGCTGTCCTGCCTTCAGGTTTACAGATATTGCGGGGTTGCATCCAAAACAAGGAACGGGAGCATTCTGCCAGTTAGCCAAAGGAAAAGAAAGGAGTCAAATGGGGCTGTCGCCAGCTGAAAACTCACATCTGAACGGCGCCCTCGTTACCCCATCTTAGTCCTGCTTCCCCGACCTTGGTCAGTACTCTGAAGGGCGTCCAAGCCGAGATGTCTCCAGCGTGTTCAGATGAGAATCATCGCCCAAGTGCGAGGCATGGGGTCAGGCCTGAGATTCAAGAAGGCCCACATGGCATCTGTAGCCAATCCCCCCATTGGGATCAGTGGGTGGGACAACTCTTTCAATCCAAAACAGCCCTGAGCATAAGAACTCCCTTCGAATTCTGTCTTCTTTCTTCCCCCTTTCCTTTTTCTTTCTTGCCATCATCCTTTCTTCTTCCATTTTGTCTATTTTCTCCTTTCTTTTTCAACTGATTACAGGGTAGTTGACCGCAGGTGCCCCTCAGATACTGCTTTGCCTTTGGAACACTCAGGATTGGGGGCCCCTGGGAGGGATCTCATCTGGCTCCTCCTCTCCTTGGGGGCAATGAGAGTTAGCTGGTTGATGTTTGAGGAACACCATCATCAGGGATTCCTCGCTCCAAATCCTTTTCCTGAAATCCATCTTCCTGCTACCACGTCCAAAGTGGTTGGAGTGGGAACTCGGGCCCAGGGCCCAGGTCCAGAGCTGGTTTTCCCTCTCTGGCTTGTGTTTCTTTTTTGTTTAACTTTCTCTGAGAGAAGAGCGGGTGAGTCTAAGTTTAAGCCTCCAGATTTATAAGCCAATGCAAGACGGAGATATACTACCTAACCCTCGAAAACAACACAGGTTGAGAGAGAGAGAGAACACAAAACAGCCAACATGACCATCGGAAATAGGGCTCGGGCATATGTGAAGTTGTTTTAAATTCTTTACCTCAAAGAACCAAGGGAGCGAGTGAGGGAGAAGCAATCAAGGTTGAGGATTGAGGGAGCTTCTCTGAAATGAATAATGTTAAACTTTCATGCCTTGTCTCAGCAGCCAATGGACCCTAAATACTCACCCAAGATAAATACGGACTTAACCGTGAACAACTCTAAAAAGAAAAAAAAAAAAAAAAGACCCGGCCTCATGATCTCTGCAAAAGCAAGATAGATTGAATTTGTTCTGGGAGCTCGACTATCAGCAAGGGGAGTCGGGGGGAAGACGTTGGAGAAAAAAACCGAGAAACTTTTTTGCGATAGACTCCAGGAGATAGAATGATTGGGAGATACTAATAGCATTCAGAATTGAAAGCCACAGATCATCCCCAAAGCTCATTTTAGCCATTAGTTTCAATCTTCTACCCCGCTGAACCTCTCACCCAAGCTATTAACAAGTAGCAAAATTGACTGACAAGTTTAATCTTTTCTTCTGGACCTGCCCATCCTTAATCAGGGAGGTGACCTAAAGGTAGACAGCACTGAGGTAAAAAGAAGTGGCGAGCAAGGAGCAGACTCGCGTTCTTTCAATCGTTCATCTATTCGTCCCTTCGAGAAGCATTTATTAAATTCTCACTAGAATTTAATAAAATAAAGACCGTGCTCTTGCCCTCAAGGAAATTACAGTCTAGTTGGGGAGATAACCCCGGAATAGGCAGCTATAAGAGAAGCCCATTCTAAGTGTATTTGTTTAAGGTCTGGAGCGGGGAGGTCTGGGAAGGGAGACCTAGACTATACTAGGGACCTAAATCGTTGTGACACTGTCTAGAAATGAAAGGTGACAGGATGTCGTAGATGGTGGTTTGGGAATGAGAAGATCTGAGTTCAAATCCTGCCTCAGACACCACCTGCTAGGTGACCACCCTTATTTCCTAGGACTTATTTCCAAGCTCTAGTTGGAATGATGGTGGGAGTTCTCTGGGCTGATGAAACCACAGCTCCTACATACACATCAAAGGGGAAGGATCTATCCATTTTATAGATGAATAAAATGAACCTTGGGGAGGTTAAAGGGTTTGGCCAGGGTCACCCGGATTGTAATTGGGATCAGGATGTAGGGGTCTATGTAGGCTAATGATAATTGATGATGATGATGATGATGATACCAGTGAATAGCACTTTTAAGGTTTGTAAAACACTTTACCAACATCTCATTTTACCTTCAAAACAACCCCGGGAGGTAAATGCTATTGTTATCACCCCATTTTATAGGTGAGGAAACTGAGACTGACTTGCCCAGGGTCACCCAGCTAAGGCAAAAGAGGAGCTGGTCTTGCCAGTTCACTGCTCTAACCACTGCACCATCTGGAAGCAAAGGATGTTAGATCTTCTGTTTTCAGATCCGGGACTCAGCCAGACGACAACACGTGTCGTTGTCCATCAGTTACGGGGAGAGCTGACAGAGTGACCGGCGTCGAGCTTCTTTTCTCTGCGCCGATCAGCTTCAGAAGCTCCGAGCCAAACAACCCCGGCATCAAGATGACAAGGATCCCCACAGTGGCCCTTCCCCAGGGGCCGTCTGAGACGTTGTCCTCCCCTTGGAGCCCCAGACAGAGCCCTGCACCTCTGCAAGCGTCAGCTTGAATCATCAGGGACCGAGGCTGGCGCGGAGAGGAGAGAAGGAAAAAGGCCTCCTGGGGAGCCAGGGATTTATTGACTGCTCACGGCAGTGATGTCATGAGTGGCATCCATGTCCCTCGAGTGCTGTTCTCATCCAGAGGGAGAAAAGACACCTCCTCCAGAAGAGAGAGAGAGAGAGAGAGAGACAGACAGACAGACAGACAGACAGATAGAGAAAGGGCCAGAAAGACAGAGAGAGACAGACAGACAGATAGAGAGAGGGACAGAAAGACAGAGAGAGACACAGAGAGACAGACAGACACAGAGAAAGACAGACAGACAGACAGACAGACAGACAGACAGAGGGGCAGAAAGACAGAGAGAGAGAGACAGACAGACAGACAGACACATAGAAAGACAGACAGACAGACAGGGGCAGAAAGACAGAGAGAGACACAGAGAAACAGACAGACACAGAGAAAGACAGAGGGGCAGAAAGACAGAGAGACAGAGACACAGAGAGAGACAAAGAAAGAGACAGAGAGACAAAAACCGAGAGACAGAGAGATAGAGAGACATAATCAGAAAGAGAAAGAGACATAAACAGAAAAAGACAGAGACAGACAGAGAGAAATAGAGATGGAGAGACAGAGACAGATGGATGCAGAGAGATAAAGACAGAGAGGGGAGAAGGAGAAAGAGAAGGAGGGTAGAAGAAAATAAGGAGAGAAAAAAGAGAGAGAGAGAGAAGGGGAAGGAGGAGGGGAGAGCGTGAGAGAAAAAGCACTCGGGCTGCATTTACCAGACGAGCTCTGTGTCGGAGGCATAATCTCTGATCATTTTTCTTGTCAATCTTAGCAACAATTCCAGGGTTTCTCAAGCACTGCAAAGGGCTGCAAAGAGCTTTCCTCATAGCAGCCTTGAAATGGATGTCGCAGGTATTTCAGAGCTGGGTAGCTTGGTACAAATCACTCCCTGTCTAATTTGCCTCAGTTTCTGCATCTAGAAAATTGGGGACTTGGATTCGGTATCCTCAAAGGTCCCGTCCACAGAGAAGTCCGTGATGGGATTCCCTTCACTTCCCACGCGGCAGCCGCAGGGACAGGGAGCGTTTGGCCGGCACTCGAAGGCCGCCCGGCCCTGCACACCTGTTCATTTGTGCTCACCTGGATGAGAAAATGGCGACTGGGAAGGGACGTTATCTGCCTAATGGCCATGTGCCTAGGAAGTGAGGCCGGGCTTGAATCCAGGACTCAGACGGCATCTCTGATGCCCTTTGCTGTGCCATACTCTTTCTTAGCTACTGGGTTTTAAGGATGGTGATCGAATGGATGGATGGATAGATGGATGGAAGGATGAATGGATGGATAGAAGGAAGAAGAGTTATCATATTGACTCCATCTTTAAACTGGGAGCTCCTGAAAGGCAGAAACATTTTTTTCCCTCTTCATTGTATGGCTAGAGTTCAGCATAGTTCCAGGCAGACAGTAAGTGCTTAATCAATGCCCATTGACAGAATGATTAAGCACATGCCAGGCAGTAGGCTAAAGGCTAGGGATACCAATAGTAAAGTGAGGGAGCCCCTGCCAAGGAGGAAGAAGCAGCAGGGAAACAACAGAGGAGGGAATTGATGACCAGGGAAAAGAGCTGACTTCCGAAGCCATGGTCAGCTTCATTGGATTATTTGGACTAATTGGGCCAAAGAAGGAGTGTATGTGTGGGGGTGTCTATGCATGTGTGTATGTATTTGCGTGCATATGGGTGTATATATGCATGTATGTGCATGTGTGTATTGCACCTGTGTGTTGCTTATATGCATGTGTTGCATTATGAATATTATATGGATGTGTATGTGCTTGTGTGTATAGGTGTGCATGCGTTTATGTGTCTCTGTGTATGTCCATGTGTATGGTTGTATGTACGTGTTACATACGTGTCTGGATTATTCATAAATATCCAGGGAATGGATCACACTGATTAGCTCGGCAAACCTGTCATTTCACCTCTGTTTTCCTCAGTTTCCCCATCTGTGAAATGCGGCTCCTAAAAGTGCCCCCCTCCCCGGGCTGTTGTGACAATCAAAGGAGACGCCACTTGTGAAGGGCTTGGCAAGCTTTAAATGACTCCATAAATGCCAGCGATCATTATTATGATCGGCACCTAACCAATGTTTGTTGATTGACTGTTTAGATGCTTTTCTTGGGGAATCAAAGCAGGTGTAGTCACTCAGGAAGAGTGAGAAGTGACACTCCTTTGTCAATGTTCTCAAAGTGTTTCCCTTGGATCTCATAAAACCCGAGAAGTAAATATTGTAGGTAATATCATTCTTATTCTACAGACAAGAAAACTGACACACTGAAAGACTTTTTGTTTTTCTATTTTTTTGCATTTTAATAACAAGTTTAATGATAAGATGAGCCTTAGGGCAGCATAGAAAATAGCGTTAGAAAATATGACTCACAATCAAGAAATGGAAAAGGCAAAACAACTTTCCGAAGTCTCATCTTACCTGTAGATCATGAATTTTTTTCTTCAGAAAGAGAATCAAGAGATGGTTGATATAACAAGTTCTGAATGGCAAAAAAATAAAATTTGGACTATAACAGAAAAGAGAAATGATCACTGAGTCTTTTCTACAGCCAAAGAGCTATTGGCTACATCAGGATCTTCCTATCTCTAAGTCTTTTCTTTTATCCACTCAAGGTCTACTCTCCTAGGAAAAGTCAGCAGCCATTAGGCGCATGTTTGGGTATTTATATATGGGACATGGGCAGGAGGATACAAGACATAAAGAGAAATATTCAGAGCTAGAAACAGCAGGATGCTGGGAAATATTTGACAATTGTCTCTCCACAAAAAAAGGCAAGCACAGTAGGCTTTTAAATTTAATATTAAATTTCCTCTATCGTTTCTTTTAACCGGACAATTAGTAAAACCAAGCTCCAATTAGTGGCGATTGCCCATTTCTGAGCTGTAAACATTTCCACTGAACATTTAATGATGAAACTCTAGCTGTCCCTGGTCCTGAAGGACCTGTCTTACAACAATCCCCTCTGCTACAGACCCAATAGGGCATCAGCTAGCCAGGAAGACTGGGAGGCAGCCCCATCACTGGATCCCACCTTTGAACAACCACAATTTGGAGGAAGCTTTTCTAGTGTCCATCCTAAATTAATACTTTCATACATTGCTGCTCCTTCACTGGCTCTTGGGACCCGAGATCTGGGGGCCCTCAAAAGCCATTTGGCTTTATCCCTATATCACAGAGCAGCATCCAACATCCCCTCAGTGCTGTCCCAGGTGGGATCTGAACCCAGATACTCTGACTCTTGAGCTCTGCCCTCTGAACTCAGATAGACACTCAGTGCCCTGTGCTGCTTCTTTAGGGCCAAAGTTTCCCATGTGCTGAGTGGATCCTTACATGGTTCTAAGCTCTTCCTCATTCCCCTGGATAAGCACAGACCTGCCTAGAGCTTGGGTCACCCCTCTGTCCTTTCTAGAGACCCCAAAGCTAAGTACAAACTTCACTTTCTGTCCAGGCTGGAAACCCAAAGCTAAATTTAAACTCTTGTCTTCCTCATCCACCAACCTGTCCTCTCAGTGTGTGGCTGGGCACGGCGGGTTGGGAAATTCTGAGTACTCAGGGAGTCCCCAGTATGGTGGGGAAGGAGATCCAAAAAAGAACACGGCCCCCGAAAACCCACCCGGAGGCGGGGGTGGCTTGAGAGCTGGGAGAATTCCTTTCTTTGGTGTTTTTGTGGAAGTGTGGGGTGGGCTGAGCCTTTTTTTAGCACTAAGAGAGAAGTATATTTTGAAAACTATAATGATATTACTAAATCTTCCCCCAAAGGGGAAAAAATAGACCCTGGCCCCCAGCCCACCCTCTCCACGAGAGGCCTACCCTCCTACAACTTTTCTGGAAGCCTTTTGTCTCCCTGAACGAGACAATTTTGAAATTCCACCTCCCTCCCCAACCTAGCCCATCCCACCTAAGAGGGCAAGCATCCCTTCTTTCCAGGAAAAGAACAAAGCCTTTTCCTTGTCCCTGAAATACAGAAACTCTCCAGTAGAGCAGAGACTCACCAAGGGCCCAGAGATAAAGGAATAATGCTGACTGACATTGCCTTGGCCTTGGAGGTTTGCGAACATTGGCTATTCTGTATGATTGTCATAACAACCTGGTGAGGAAAATGCTATTATTAGCCTCGTATTCTGAATAAACAACTGAAAGGGTCAGAGGTCACATCACTTGCTAAAGGTCGCACAGCTAGTGAGAATTTCTATCTTTTGACCCTCGTAAAAACCCGAGACGGGCCCAACCATTATGGAGAGTAATTTGTTGTCTTCCATAAAAGTACAAAGTTATGACCAACTGATACCATGACACCCCAAAGAGATCAAAGGAAGAAAGGGTGGACCCAATTGTGTACAGCGGCTCTGTTTGGGGTGCAAAAGCACCCCAAAGGTGGAAGCAGTCATCAGTTGGGGAATGGCTCACCAAATGATGAGGGAGAAACGAGGTTGTGTGTCCATCAGAAATGACGAAGAGAAATCTCAGAAGATTTGCATGAACCTGCAGAGTGAAGTGAGCAGAACCAGGACGAATTATACAATAAGAACAATTTTGAAAATGAGTTTTGGTCAATGCAACAATCCCATGTGATTCCCTAGAATTGATGAATGATTCCCATTTCTGAGGGAAAAGGGGTGGATCAAAGCACAGAAGGAGACATTTCTGGACACAGAATTTGTTTTACTTGATTATGTATATTTGTCATAAGAATTGTTTGTTTGCTCATTCGTTTATTTGTTTTCCCCAGTGGGGGGACGAGGTAGGAGGAAAAGAAAACAGTGATCTGAAAATTGAAAAAAAAAAAGATGAACAAAAGAGTGAAACAATAACCTTGAGAAGGAGGTGCTATTATTGACCTATCTTGGGGCTACTGAAGCTCATAAAGGATCTTAGTAAACATTTGAAGCCAAATCTTAAAGATAAGGCTAGGTCTCTATCCACTTTGCTTCACTGCCTACCCATAGGCACTGGATTTGACTCTGGCCAAACCATTTACCCTAATAAGTAAAATGAAGCAGGTAGAAGAGAGGATATCCATCTCTAAATCCTTGCACCCATGCCCCAAAGTCTTCCCTTTCCATTTGGCTCCTTCTGTTGCTGATCTCATCCTCCGAACTGAACATCATCATGCTCAGCTATCCTCTGCTCCACCTGGGCTCTCCTCTCTCCTGCCTGTGACACACTCGTTTCTGTTGCCCTTCTCCTTCCTCTACATCCTACTCATCCTTCATGGTCCACCCCAAATTGTGGTTTGGGGTTCTGAAGATGCTATTCAATAGCTTCATGACTCTGGTTAATCTGTCTCCTCTTCCTGGATCAGTTTCTTCATCTGTCAAAAAAGAAAGGGTTGGACAGAATAGACAGAGATAGCTTTGCCTCTGTGCTTGGGCCAGTTACTCCCTGGCCATGAGCTTCCTCATCTCTAAAATGAGGACATTGGATCAGATGATCCTTGAGGTTCCTTCTGGTCTTATATAACCTTTACAAGAATTCTATCATTACCCCTATTTTACAGATGAAAAAACTGAGACCGAGAGAAACGAAGTAATTTGCCCACAGTGATTCAGCTAGTGAAAGTCTGAGTGGGTATTTGAACCTGGTCTTCTGTGCTAAGAATCATGGGATCTCAAAGCTCACATTGCAGACTTCAAGGCACCCTAGAGATGTCAGTCATTGCTTTCTTTACCATTGAGTATCGTCACCAGCTTTGCTTCTCAAGGAGAAGGCATTCAAACAGTCAGCCTCCCAATGTTTATTAGGTGCTGAGTGTCTGGAAAGCGCCTTTGCTACTCACTGAGAGCTGTCCAAAGGTTGATAAGAGCGCTACATCTGAAGTCAGGAAAGACCTTCATCCACGTCTCCTCCTGGACAGTCCTTAGCTGTGTGGTCTCAAGAAAGCTGCTTCACATTGCATATGGAAACATGAATATTCCCTCATGAGGTGGTTTTAGCCCCAGTCCTTTGCATGCCCTCCAAGGCCAGATAAATGTGAATTGCTTTTTATTATAAGATCCAGTCTTTGCCCCCAGGACCTTAATGGTCTCCCACTCTCCCCGTACTTGGGTCTATTTTATTTATTTGCAGCACATGCATGAATAAGCCATGAGTGAACCGAATCAAAGGCTTTGCAATAATCAACAATGGAGCTATAAATGTTTCAGCACACTTCAATAATTACCAAATTGATAGAAGTTGTTTCTTACATCCCTGGGACTTCTTGGCAAACGTTTTTTTGCTCCTCAGCTAATATATTGCTTTCTTGTGTTTATAGATCCTTTTAGTGGTATAAACTGTGATTGCTTGTCATAAGTACATAAACATGCCAGCCATGGCTCTGCATGCCTGGAGTCTCTGCCGGGGAAGGCTGCAGCTGGCAAATCTCTTGAACTCGGGAGTTCTGAGCTGCAATGTCACACGAAGGCTGACTCGAACCCCCTCGGAGCCCAGTAATGAGGTTGCTTGCTCTGTAGGGACAAATTGGTCCAAGGAGGAAATAAAATGGACCCAAATTCCCAAGCTGGAAAGGAGCCTATAGGGAATACCTACATTCTAGCTTGAGGCAGATGAGGAGTGTCTGTCTTTTCTTTTCTTAAAAGTATAATCAACATAAAATTATCCTATATCTGGAAGGTCCCTGGTGTTCCCAAATTTTTGTAATAGGCGCGTAATGCTTTCTATGAAGCAAAGTCCCAGGCTCGCCTCGGAGAGGAAGCTGCTGAGGACTTTGGCTAGTGCCACTAGCATGTGCTGCTGTAAACAGTTGGAGTTCATGGGCTGCTTTCCAGCTTTTCAGAGAAGCTGGAGCTTGAGCCGCCATCTTGGATGGAATTGGCCCCTTGATGCCATGCAAGCTTTCTGTTTTGCTTTGAGTCCCAGTGTTTTTGTCAGGATGGACTTCCTGTGGTGATGTGGAAGATCCAATGTTTTCATACTCTCTTCTTCTTCTTCTTTTTCCTTCAAAGCTTCTGTCTTCCTCCAAGTGCCTTTCTTCTCAAGCTTCCATAAAAAGGTTGGGTGGTCATGGAGTTGTTCCACCTATTTTTCTTACCATTGTCACTCATTGTGCTGCATTAATTAATAATTAATAATTTAAGATGAAGAAGATCGTCGATGTCTGATATGCTTTTGTCTTCTGGTTCTTTCTGGGGTGTTGTTGCAGTTGCCTTTAGGTGGATGATGTAGCATTCAAGTTTTCTACCAAATATGCCAGCTAGATATCTGTCAGACCTGAAGACAGACTAGGTCACTTCAGACCCATGAGATCTGGGCCTGTCTTGCTTTTCTATTTGTATCCCTGATGGAGCACAATGGGTAACGCTTTTTCATTCATCCCCTCATCAGCCAAATGCCTTTCTACAGGTCTTCAATAGTTTTATAAAGAAGCTACAGCCACGGTGGTCCTTGACATCAGTTCTTGGCAATATTTCTACCTAGCCCACTTCCCTCTTATGGTCCTTATTGGGGCAATGTCTACATCTTATACTGTCTTGTATAGTTCCTGAAATATCTTTTTACACTTAATGTCCAATCTTATGGAAGAATGAGTTTGTCCATAATAGCTATAGCAACTTTTAAAAATTATTCTTTCAGTAAAAATGATCTTTTAAAAAATTCAGATCCCTCTCAAAGAAGGCTTTTTTGAAATTCCATTCCAAGGATGTCCATCTCCTCTTCCAAACCATCTAAGGCTCTTGCCCCCAACATTATTTCTGCCATCTAGGTCATCGTTATGCCGTAGTTCTGGAGTTTGCAGTAAGCATAAACTTTCAATGCCTTCAGGTCCTTCATCCTTTATCTCTTCAGGTCTAATAGTAATCACCCAATTTCTACTCTTATTTCATCTAATCTGACTTGGGTCTGAAGTTATTCCTCAGGATTGCCTTGCATTGATCTGCAATAAATTGTCGTGTTACTTGAAGCTACAGATGTCATTGACAAAAACAGCTCTGAAGTCCTTGCTTATAACGGCTGAGACCCGGCTCTAATTTTTTATCATTTGGGACTGGTGCATAATGAAAGCTATCATGTCTTCAATACATTCCATGCACACTCATGGGCTCCCAAATTTAATGGTTAATGGAAATGCACTGAAGCATTGCCAGCAGATGGGCTGTTAGTATTTCTGATTTGTTCTGGTATATTTTGCCTTCCTATGATATCAAAAAATGAAAGTGTTCTACTTAATTCATCATCATCCTTTTGAATAGACAGAGTCCAATCTCACCCTGCCCCCGATAAACCTGTGGTTCACAGAAGCAGCTTTGTCGCACTGTCCAAAATGCTAACCCAATCAGTGGTATCCATGGAGCTTAATGAGCAGTGTTCCAGGTTTCCTGGAGGCCTTCGTGACTACTATATTGGTCTCGGGACCTACATGTCCCCACTGAATGTCATCCATTCTGGTCCTTTCTTTTGCCATCCACCCTTCTAACACACACACACACACACACACACACACACACACACACAGCCCTTTGCCACAATCACAACCATCCCTTTAGTCATCTTCATTGGGCTCTTTGAATTTTGCATCCTAGAACCATAACTCAGGTGGACTCATGAGAACTTTCCTTGGGGGCCCCTCCTTGACTTAAATGGAAAACAACACTTCAGTAGGACTTGAGGTCATTCAACAGAGGTGAAATAATGGAACTTCACAACTAGTCCCGCCTTCCTTCCGTCTCTATCACCCCCCCTCCCCACCCTGCCAACAGTGGACTCAACGGACACTCAAACGTCTCTTTCTCCCCTCTTCAACTGAGGGAGTGCCTCATGTCACTCATTTTGGGGTACAAATAATTCTTGGTTACATCTTTACTTTATCCTATGACCAGACTCTCCTCAAAGGGCCACAGGAATAGCTCTCTGACTGCTACTTAATTCTTACCCATTCTCTTCTAAATCTTCCTAACGTGTTTTTGGCCATGTTACTTCCCAGTGGTTCCAAGGTAAAGTTGAGTCTTTATTTTCCTCGGGACCTTGGCAGGATGCCTACTTCTACAATGTCTTTGCCCTAGAACTAACTCAGGGTCTCTCTACCCCCCCTTGTTCTAAGTGGGACAGATATTCTTCTGCAGCACAAAGCAGAGGATGGAAGCCGGGTAACGGTAACATGGGCTCAGCGACCTAATCAATCACCTTCATGTTCAACCTTGCCTTGGCCAAAGAATTCATGCCGCCAGCCCTGAGTTATTAATTATCTCAACTGTAGCCTGGAAATGATTATTAGGATTACTTCAAGAGGAAAAAAGGCTGAATTTGAAAGCTACCATAGAAGCACCCGGAACATATGGCCAAAGCAATTACGGAAGGCCACAATAGTAATCGGACCATGTAGTCGTTGAACACATTCCACTTTCTCAAAGTATTCCCACATTTGTTTTCTCACGACAGCTTTCGAATGGAGCTTGGGTCAGTCTTCCTGGAGAGAAACGGCATGACTGCAGTGGGAAAAAAATTCTGAACTTAGAAGAAGAAACATTTGGTCCAAACTTTCCCTCTGAAGGTAATTGAAGACTCTGTAAGTCACTTCATCTTCCTAAGTCTCAGTTTCCTCATCTGTACAATGGGATAATGAATGTAATATTTACCTCCATAAGGCTCAAATGAAATAATATATAAATAAGTAAATAACCTATAAAAAGCTGTTTCCCCTTTATTCATATTCTTGATACTTAGCATACAATAAACAATTAATGAAGGTTAGCTGATTAACTGACTGATTTAAAGTGGGGAGGCTGGATTGGGCAAGGAATAGGGACTCTGAGATTTTCTCCAGTTCACTGGCTATGATCCCGTCAGCCCCAAGGAACTTGCCAAAATTGTCCTTTGCAGACCAGTTGCTGATCACTATTGGGAGAGGGAGTTTCCACACCAGGTGCCTCATACCAAGAAAATCATAGATCCAGATAAAAAATAGATTTAAAAAAAATGCAACTCAGTGCCCCGGGCAACTTTTTAAGACTGAAGGTTACAGATGCATTGCCACTCGGCATGGGAGAGGGAAATTCCACACAAGGAGTTCCCCGTCCTGTGTTTTTGTCCACATTTTATAAAAGAGCGAGTCTCTGTCGGATTGGGCCGGGGTTGGCTGCTCCTGTAAAATGGCCATCAGCTATTTGGAACAGATTTGCTGAAAGACCTTGGCCAGCAATAGCATTTGGTGGGTGGTAGGTAGGAGGATTTCCCAGGGAAACACTGTCTAGTGTGAACATTTCTCTGACTGGGGAAAACATACATATGAAGGTGTTTCATGGTGAGTCAGGCCAACTGGAACCATCCATTCCGTCCTGCTCAGATGTAGAACGATGTCCTTGGGTATCCTCGTGTCCTGGCTAAATCCCAACCTCAGTGGATATTACCAGGAGGGGATACTCAGGAAATTCACATGGACTCATGGAGTTGAGCGCAGGTTGGCTCCTATGAAGAAAGGACACAGGTCTACACTTTCCATTGAGGTGTGGAATAAGATACTGTTTTGTAGTGGTGATGCTGCTATGTGAGAAGTTGCTGTGTGGTTGGTGACTTCTTGGTTTAAATGGAGACTGGAGGCTTAGAGGGTAAAGGGCTATTCTTGGAATCAGGTTTATCTGAGTCTGAATCTTGCCTCAGATACTCCCAGAGCTGTATGAGCCTGACAAGTCACCTAACCTCTGTCTGTCTTAGGGCTTCCTCATCTGTAAAATGGAGATATTAACAGTTATCTCACAGGTTTGAATCAGTACACATTTGTTAAGGGTTTACTAGATGCTAAGCATAGAGTTGAAAAGTACTGTAAATATAAATGTTAGAAAAATAAAAGCATAAATAAAAATGCCCTCAAGAAGCTTCCCTTCCAATGGAAAAAGACAACACATAAAAGGATGTTGAAAGAGCCTTCCCAGGAAGGAAAGTTTTGGCAAAATCTGGAGAGTTAGAAGCAGACAAGAGGGAAGGAGTGAACATATCCTGCCCTGGCATTTTTCAAAATGGAGGTTCCTGGAGGAAATCAACTGGAGGAGAAGAGGGTCACAGAGGCAAGACGATCACCTGGGGTGAGAAGAGATATGGGGGAGGTTGGAAAGGCATGAGTGGAGCTGGGAGAGGAAGGAAGGGGAAACTTTGTTGGGAAGATCAATTAAATGTTATATTAAAGCATTTGTTAAAAATGCTCATAGTCAGAGTCCATTAAGAACAAGTTGAATAAAAGTTAAAATTAACAATTTGAATGAAACAATAACAAGTTGAATAAAAACTAACGGAATATCAGACAAGTGGTTGTCTAACTGAAGATCCTGAACGAAAGGGTTGGGAACCCATGATATCTTGATGAAGTCTATTCTGATTTGCTGACTCTACTTGTCAAGAGTCGACTTCCTCCCACTGCTTCTGGGGACAAACAGAAAAAGCTGTATCCCTTTTTCTTGTGGAAATGCTTTCAATGCTTGAGGCATGGAATAGGGGAAAGAATATCGACTCCGGAATAGATGGGAGCTCAAATTCTGACTCTGCCACTTATTATCTGTGTGACTTGGGACAAGTCACTTAAAATTTCCTCATCTGGAAAAGGAGCAGATGGGACTAGTCCCTTCAAGTTCCCAGTCTATGATCCTTTGCTTCTCGTAGCCATCTTCTGTCCTCTGCAAGTGTTTTCTTCTCCAAGAGAAACGTTGTCAATCCTTTCAACTCCTCTTTGGAATAGATTCACATAAGTTATGATGACCTGGGGACTTTGGGGTGCAGCGAAAATCCCCTTTACCCTGTTCATTCTAGCGCCTTCTCTCTAGTCATTATTTCTAATGTGCCCTGTATGTTTGCATGTGATCTCATGAGATCCTGGAAGTCAGGGACTGATTTGTGCCTTTCGTTGTATTCCCATGTACCCGGCACCCAACTGGCCCACTGAGCTTTCCACATGTTGGGTGCCTCCCTCTGGTTATTCTGGGCTCCCTGGTTCTTCATTCCTTTAAATCTGGTTGCCTTCTTATAGAGAAGGGAGGGCAGAGCTACAGCACTCCAGGTACTGGGCTAAGTGTTTTGCAAATATTGTCTTCTTGGAAACAACCGTTATAATTACAGAGTGAAGATATCATTTCCTCCCTTAGTTCTCTGAATCACTGTGGGAGACGGAAGCCAGAATGACATGGTCTGCTGGAGGTCTGCTGGAGGAAGTGGGTGGGGGACAGTACGGACTCAGTTTCCCTTGGGAAAACGAAGAATCTTCATCCATAACTTATTTTGATGATAAAATGAGGCAGAGGATGGGGAAAATAACTACTTTGAAGGGACTGCAGTCGGAAGCCTACTGCAAGGATCATTACTCTTGTGGACATGTTGAATTGCGCTGACCTTATCTGGCATCTTGATAGAATGGTTAATAGCGCTGGAGTCAGAGTCAAAGATCTGGCTTGGTGCTCATTAGTTATGTGTCCATGGGCAAGCCATGTCCCTAAGCCTCCATTTCTTCATCTGTATAACAAGGCTCACACCTGCAGGAGTATAATCAAAGCACTTTACAAACATTCTCCCATTCGGTCTCGACAGTGACCCTGGGACACATCTTACAGATGAGGAAACGGAGGCAGAGAGAGGTGACGTAGGTCAGTTTTCTCATCTATGAAGCGAGAAGGGCCCACGAGAGGCTCCCCGAGGTGCCCTGACTTGCCCGGAGTCCTGCAGCTTGTAAGTGGGGAAGGTGGATCTCAAACCTGCATCTCTCCCTACCCTAGCACATCAGTGCTGTTGGAAGAAGTGCTTTGTTGACTTGAAAGCACCATCGCAATGGGAATTACGCTTTGCGTCTTTCTTCCAAATCTGGCTCCCACTTTTGTTACTTAATAGCGTGCACAGTCCTAAGTTGAGGAGTCTCTTGTTTAAAATGAAAAATGAAAAACCAGTTTTAAAAGCCACTCAGGTGCCATCCATCCATCAATCCCTCCTCTCTCTTTTAGGTCTGGAGGATCTTAATGTTAATACAGTGGAAACTGCAGAATATTTAACAGATGGGACGTTATACAAATGAGCGGCAGACTCTGTGTCTTGATGCGCCGAAAATATGTTCCTCAGTGCTGGAGGGAAAAAATCTCTATATATTTTTAGTAAACAAACAACTAAGAGCCCACATGATACTTCTTCTCTGGGATTCCCGACTTTGGCTCATTAGTCCTTTAAGTGTGGAGGAGCCGTGAGCAGAAATTTGCCAGGCTTTGAGCTTGGAAGTGAGCTAGACGGGGCTGGCTAAGTGTGAGACTGGAAACATGAGACAGACGGGAAGTTCGGGCAGAGCCCAAGAAGGGGTGAGGAGAAAGGCTGAAATGGGAAGAGCCTCAGATTGGGGAGATCAACAACACTTGACTGCTGACCATTTTACCTCAAAAGGCCTCGGTTTCCTTTTTTGTAAAAGGCTCTCTTGTAGCTCCAGTGATTATGATCCTGGATGATTCTATGGAGGCAGAAGCCCAGAGGAGTGCTGCGATGTAGCTAGGGATGGGGAGCTCGAACCTAGGAAGTCTGGACAGATTTCAGGACCCAGAGCTGAACGTTGACCTAATGGCTTGGATCTTAGCTCCAGAGTTGGAAGGCGCTTTGGAAGATCTTCAGAAGCTATCTACTCTAACCCTAAATCCATTTTACTGATGAATACACTGAGGCTCAGGGTGTCTGAGCCTGAGGTCACACATAGGATCATAAAGAGTTTCAAGGACTCCTGAGACCATCTTGTCCAATCGTTTTAATTTTACAAATGGGGAAAGCGAGGTCCAGGAGAGGGTAACGGACCATTCCAGGGTCAGAGGGGTAATAAGTGGAAGATTTAGGATTTGAACTTGGGTTTCATGACCCCCAAACTCAGTATTCTACTTCTCACACTACATTTTCTCCCATCCATCCCTTTCTTCTCTCATTTTGCAGTTGATAATGAGGCCCAGAAAACAAGAAATCATTATTATGGTTACCTCATAGACCAAAAAAAAGGACCAAATTTGAAAGATGGTATAAGGGCCCCTTGGGAAATAAGGCCAGAGCAATTCTACATGTCCAGAAGAGTAATGATTCTGTGTACTCGTTCAATAATTGCAGTGTTTTCACATCTCTTATCTCATTGTATCCTAAAAACAACTGAGAGCATAGGTTGGGACCAGCATAATTACCTCTATTTTCCAGATGAGGAAATTGAGGGCACACTGTGTGACGGCCGCCTCTCCCATCCCCCCTTGCCAGGCCCCTCCTCCCTCTGACCCATCCAGCAGCCTTCCTGTCTGGCTCCATAATCCCCGGGGACAGTCTGGGAGAGCAATGGTGGTTCCACTCCATGATAAAGGCAGGGTGGTGGAGGGAGACAAACACTGATCTGGGCGTCTGGCGAGCCCAGGGTCCGGAGGAAGGCAACAGAGCAGTGGCGGCCCCAGGGGCATGCCAGCAGTTGAAGAAGCTGGCTATGTTTATTTTTTTTTTTTAGCTCAGAAAAGACTTAGTTGGAGAATATAAGAGCAGAACTGGCTTTCCTTCTGTTCCTCCCCATGAATACTCTATCTCTTACTTCCAGGCATTTGCCCTGGCTGGATCTCATGTCAAAGCAAAATCTGGAGGCCCAGGAGTTTGGAGGCCCAGGAGCTTGGAGGCCCTGGAGTTTGGAGGCCCTGGAGTTTGGAGGCCCAGGAGTTTGGAGGCCCAGGAGTTTGGAGGCCCAGGAGCTTGGAATACCATTTCTCACCAAGTGACCAAGCTCCTGATTCATTCAGGCCAGATTTAGGGCTAAGGATGCCCAACATTCCCCAGCTCTTTACCCCTGACATAAACACATCTGACACACATGGTGGGAGCCTC